>NW_025960314.1:0-35916 GCF_023159225.1 Perognathus longimembris pacificus
TCTCTTGCCTTTAAACTAGATATGAGAACTTTAAAAGCTTGAAAATTGAAATTAAGTCAGAAGTAAGGAAATGGAAAAACCTCCCATGCTCCTGGATTGGGAGGATTAATATAATCAAAATGGCAATATTGCCAAAGGCTATCTACAAATTCAATGCAATACCCATTAATATCCCACCACCATTTTTTAATGAAATAGAGGAAGCAATCCAGAAATTCAAATGGAACAATAAAAGACCTAGAAGAGAAAAACAATCCTAGGCAGAAAGAAGAGTGCTGGAGGAATAACAATACCCAACTTCAAGCTGTATTTTAAAGCTATAGTAATAAAAACAGCTTGGTATGGGCACCAGAACAGGCCTGAAGACCAATGGAACAGAATTGAAGACCCAGAAATGAACCCACAGAACTATGCCTACTTAATCTTTGATAAAGGAGCTAAAACAATAGTATGGAAGAAAGATATCCTCTTTAACAAGTGGTGCTGGCAAAACTGGCTCAACACATGCAACAAACTGAAACTAGATCCTTATATGTCACCTGGCACCAAATCAATTCCAAATGGATTAAAGACTTCGAAATCATAACAGACACCCTGAAAACACTAAAGGAGGAGTAGGAGAAATACTTGGGCTCCTTGGCACATGGACGGAACTTCCTTAACAAAGACCCAGAAACGCTACAAATCAAAGAAAGGTTGGACAAATGGGACTGCATCAAACTGCAGAGCTTCTGCACGGCAAGTGACATAGCTCGCAAGATAAACAGAAAGCCACAGACTGGGAGAAGATCTTTACTGGACATTCAACAGACAAAGGCCTCATATCTAAAATATATGCAGAACTAAAAAATTACCTTCTTTCAAAACAAAACCGCAAAGAACCAATAGCCCCCTCATCAAGTGGGCTAAAGACTTACAAAGAGACTTCTCTGATGAGGAAATGAGAATGCCAAGAGACATATGAAAAAATGCCTACATCACTGGCCATGAAAGGAATGCATATCAAAACAACACTGAGATTCCATCTCACCCAGTAAGAATGTCCTATATAAAGAAAACTAACAATAACAATTGCTGGAGGGGATGTGGCCAAAAGGGAACCCTAATCCATTGTTGGTGGGAATGTAAACTGGTTCAGACACTCTGGCAAGCAGTATGGAAATTCCTCAGAAGGCTAAATGTAGAACTCCCCTATGACCCAGCAGCCCCACTTTTGGGTATCTATCCAAAAGACCACAAACAAAATCACAGTAATGCCACCAGCACAATAATGTTCATCGCAGCACAATTTGTCATAGCATCAATCTGGAGCCAAGCCAGATGCCCCTCAGTAGACGAATGAATCAGGAAAATATGGTACATATATACAATGGAATTTTATATTTCTATCTGAAAGAATGCCATTGTCCCATTTGTAAGGAAATGGAAGGTCTTGGAAAAAATTATACTAAGTGAAGTGAGCCAGACCCAAAGAAACATGGACTCTATGGTCTCCCTTATTGGGAATAATTAGTACAGGTTTAGTCCTGTCATAGCAGAGCATCACAAGCTCAATAGCTATACCCTTATGAACACATAGATGATGCTAAGTGAAATGAACTCCATGTTATGGAAACAATTGTTATATCACAGTTGTAACTACTTTCAATATCCCATATGTATCTGTAGATTCTATTATTGATGATGTTCTTGTATCACCTTCCTGTGATTGTACCTACACTATCTCTGTAATCTTATCTGAGGGTATATTTGGAAACCGTGTATACTGGTATTGGAACTAGGAAATTGAAAGGGAATACCAAAATTGAAAGACACAGGGTAAAAAAAGACAAACAAATACAAAAGTAATACTTGCCAAAATGTTTGGTGTAAGTGAACTGAACACCTCAGGGGGCGAAAGGGAAAGGGGGAGGAGGGAGGGGGGAATGAGGGACGAGGTAACAAACAGTACAACAAATGTCTCCAATGCCTAATGTATGAAACTGTAACCTCTCTGTACATCAGTTTGATAATAAAAATTGAAAAAATAAATAAAATTAGATATCTCTCAAAAGGTTTTTAATGAGATGCCATCAGTATGACACAGTCAGAATAAGGTTGAATTAAGTATCTCAGTACCTGTGGCCAACTTAAATTGACACATAAACCAATTAACTACCACAAATCTGCTCATATTTATCAATATACATCATCTTACATTATACCCAATCTCTCAATACTGACAGTAACAAGCATCCTTGTATCATAATTCATACATATATAACCAGACAAACTAGCCTTTCTCCAGAAGGAACACACCAGTACATGGGCAATGTTTATACTTCACAAGATCCAATCATTTAAGTGCAATAATAGGATGTACCAGGCAAGGCACTGGTGGCTCCCACTTGTAATCCTAACTATTCAGGAGGCTGAGATCTGAAGATCAAAGTTTAAAGTCAGCCCAGGAAGAAAAATCCATTGAGATGCTCATCTCCAATTAATCACTGGAAATCCACAAGTGGAGCTCAAAGTGGTAGAGTGCTAGTCTTAAGGAGAAAAGCTCAGGGGCAGGCTCTCAGGCTGAGTTCAAGCCCCATGACCAACCGAATTAAAAAAAAAAAAGCAAGTGATGTCAAATTAACAACACTTAACACTACGATACCTCTTAGGTTACATAACAAGCAACTTAAGGAGAACACTGGGCTTAGTATATTTACATATGTGCACAGAAAACTACTAAATGCACAAATACAATCATAAGTAAATAAAGAAGACATAGTCCTGACAATTATTTTACAGTTGCCCATGTGGTCACCTGTGGTTACTTATAATTACTTTCTCTCTCTACTTATTCTGTTTTCCCTTTGTCTCACCAAGCTACTTATGGTTTTATACTGGGCCAGGTAATACAAACCTTCATTCTTAAAGGGTCTGTACAACTGATAGTCCATTAGATATGGTAACTGTAATAGTTTTCCATCGGGGTGGGAATGTGACTTAGTGGTAGAGTGCTTGCCTAGCATGCATGAAACCCTGGGTTCGATTCCTCAGCACCACATATATAGAAAAAGCCAGAAGTGTCTCTGTGGCTCAAGTGGCAGAGTGCTAGCCTTGAGCAAAAAGAAGCCAGGGACAGTGCTCAGGCCCTGAGTCCAAGCCCTAGGACGGGCAAAAAAAAAAAAATAGTTTTCCATCGACCCTAATCACAGAACACGTTAATACCAAAAGGCACCTTCGGGGATCTTATAGGACCCAGACACTAGGAAGTAGTTTTCCGATACCCCCTGATTGCACACAGATCCATCACCCCAGCCAGCACAGTAGCTTCCTTCTTTGCTTGTCCATTCAGAGGCATGAGAAAGCCACAGCGTCCAGGGAGCAGAATTCACTTCCAGTTCAATGGAACCATTGTGTCTCCCGATTGAAACATTCCTTCCTTTAGGACAAAGGCCTCTAGGTCAGCACAAAGTAAGATCATAGGAACAGGAAACAAAAATTTTGTTAATGGGTCACTAAGAGTAATCGTGGTGTCACTACCATGTTCACCATATGATTCTTCATCCATTGATTCTAATTTCAGAGAAAAATCCACTTATTCAATTCACAGTATCACAGTCTCCTGGGGAAGCTTGGTAGGCTTGATGGGAGTTATGGCATCATGACAAAGTCTTCCACCACACTGTCCTGCCAGCAGCTGCAGGATGTCATAGCAAACCAGTGAATTCTACCACCATGAGCATTATGTCTATCCTTTGCTGGAAGGTGAGTCCCTTGACCACAAGCAATGCTATTTGAATACCATGATGGCAGATCAAACATTCTATAAGTCCATGGATGGTAATTTATCACAATCATTGCATGCAAGGAAGGTGTATATATAGGAAATGAGAATTCCAGTAAGAACAAATACTGCTCTATGACAAAAGTGATCCGAAGAAATATATCCACCATCATTAGCTTCAATCACTCTGGAAAACAGTACCCTATCAGCCACCACTACTCATCTCTTTGGTCAGCTGACTGGGCAATCAGCAATGGCCATAGCTGGGTCAGCATGGCGAGTCAGTCATGCTTTCGAAGCCAAGCATATTCCCCACCCAGTGGTTCATGGCCATTTTGCACATGGCTCCATTGTGTAAGAACAGGGGTGGCATGGGAAAAAGGATGATTTCTAGCCACAAAAAGGAGCAATCTTTTCACTTAATTACAAACATCATCCTCCACTCAGGTTATCTTTTGGTATTGTGCCCACTCAGCAAGTTCTACCACCTACCTCATCCCCAATTTCCTTGTGACCAATTTTCCAGTCATGCCTCTTCTAAGTCCCTAACCAGCTAGCCAAACAATTCACACAAGAGCTCATACATCCATAAAGTCACTCAACTGGCCCCTTCTCCCTGTAAGCCAACCAACAGAGACACTGCTCAATGTTCTGCCCACCTAGAGAATTTCCCTTTACCAGCGTCCTTTCAAGGTCATCCTAGTACAGAGTCAAAGTGCTACAACTATCTACTCTTACATGGTGCCTGAATATCACACAGAAGGTTCTGTAAAGCAGGCCCCAGTTTCTTCTTCTGTCAGCTGATCACAGGAAACTTACTCTAAAGCCACAGGTAATGGAATGAGAAGAATAAGAGTGCGACAGGACTTCAGACCAAAGGCATTTGGGCTATTTCTTATAACTTACTTGTTCCTCTCTTTACTACTGGGAAGCATGTATATTCTCATCTGAATATTTGAGAGGTATTGAATTTTTGAAATCTATTTTGAGATTCTATCGTTTTAGATTTTCAGAGGAATAGGAGTAGAAAGAATCATCAAGAATAAAGATTAACAGAGTTGTAATCTCACATCCTATTATTATTTTTCCAATTTCACCAAAACCTCATTTTTTCAGACTAGTGTTCAATTGAAATCCTCTTAATGCTCATGAGGCTTTTGTGGCAACATGGCAAAACGTGTAAGAATTACAAAGACCTAAGTTTGATATTTGCCAATACCATTGCTGAAGTCTTGGCAATTAAATCTCTAGGCCTCCTGTAAATTTGGGTCTTACGCATAAACTCTTAATCTACCTTCTGAGAGTACAGGGTAGATGTTGAGTGTTCTCACCACAAAAATGATAATAATCTGCGATATATATGTTAGCTAGATTTAACCACTCTATGTGTAAATATGTTGTACTTGATAAGTATGTATCATTTTACCTGTAGATTTTTATAAATATGTTGATTAAAAATGGAGGGAATACTACCTATGAGATACTGAATGGGCTCTAAGAAAATGAGTTCAATCAGGGAAAAGCCTTTTACAGGTAATGTTTATATTTGAACAAGAGCTTAGGATTTTTGTTTTTTTTTTTCTTTAGAAATTTTATTTAAATATATGGAAAATAGTTATGGATGGCAAAAGGTGATATTTATCCTGTATTTTTTATTTTTGTAATTTTGTATTCTTTTATTATTTAAAAGGTGATGTACAGAGAGATTACAAGAACATGTCAGGTAATGAGTACATTTCTTTTTAGACAATGTCACCCCTTCCGCAAGCTCTCTCCCTGTGTTTTCTTCCACTCCCCCACACAAGTTATATAGTTAATTTTCAACATAGTGTCTAGTGAGTATGTCTCTGTTTCTTTCATGGTTTTGAGCATCACAGTTATTGATAGCATGTCTGAACCTGCTTCCTGGCTCTCCCATTGCACTCCTTGATCCAATCATTCTACAACACCACAGTAATCAAGGGGATCTTTCTAAAACATGGCACATCACTTTTCTAGCTAAAACTTTCCAATGTGTTCTTAGAATATTTGAAATTAAGTCTAAACTTTCTATTATGGTTAATAAAACTACACACAACTTCTTTTATGACTCTATATCAGTTTTCTTTTAGGCTAGATAAAGTGTGAAGTACCCTGCACACACACACATACACACACACACACACACACACACACACACACACACACAACTCCTTTAGTTCTTACAAGGAAAGTTTGAGAAGGTTGGCTGAAAGAGAGAAAAAAGCTGAGGAATTAAGATTAACAAACCTTCCCTAGAGCACCTAATTAGTAAGGCTTGCAACTGCTTCACACCCAGTTTTTCAACAATATCTAGCACTTACTACATATCTTCTGCTAGACACTGAATGAATGTCTTTATATAAAGGTAAGAACCAACGTAATAGGACATATGCCACATGATGATATTATTATTCTCAAATGGAGAAAAAAGCTTGGACTCAAAGAAGTTAAGTAACTGGATTAAGTCACAGAAGTAGGAAATGGCAAGGCTGGAGTTAAATAAACCCAGGACAGTCCCACTTCATACTGCTAACCCTAAGCATTTCCTCCTCCACATCCTCCTGCTCTTCCTCTTCCTATTATGCCAGTCCTGGAGCTCAAGCTCATAGCCTGGGAACTGTCCTGGGCTTATTTTGAAGAGCTTAGGTTTTTTAATACATTTTTAGCAAGTTTACTTAGGCTCATCTACCCTCCATTGCAAAATGAAAAAGTTCATATTATTCTGTATGAGGTCAGTACTTTGCTGAGATAAATTTTTTCAATACCATCTGTTTCATCAAATAAAATTCCTACTCTACATTAAAGATCAGCTATTGTATCATTCATAACATCTGTACAAATACAATTTCGAGATATGTAAGGGGTTTGGAAATTTTTATCTTTCATATATTATGTTCCTACAGCTTGTTTTATGCTGTATTTTGGAGTCCAACTGGAAGATAAATCTTTGCCCCTCTGTCTGAAGTAGTTTCACGTACAACCCGTTTATGATTATAACTCTGTTGTAGTTCCTATCTCTTATATTTTTAGAGTTTTAACTCATTCCATGTTTGAAACCAAAAGACAATCGCTGTGCTATTTGTCTATGAAAGGTGATTGTGCACAGTTTAACATTTGGCAAGCAAACGAGAACCATGAACTATTTCTGTTAACATAGGAGGAATCCCCATCAGGGAAGTGACTTCAACTGAAAGGAAATATTTGGATAGGAGGAAGTGGAAGAAAAGAAAAAGAGCAAATAAAACTTGTCAAGGGACCACTGTGTTGGGAGCCTTTTCTCTAGACTCGGTGCATTGAAAAACTCCATTATGGAGGTATCATTCACATTCACACACGAGCAAAACAGTATCAAAGACTATTATTCCACACCACAGCTAATATGGTGAAGAGGGGAATGGATCCCAGCTGTCCTCCTCCATGAAATTGTGCAGCTTTCAGACTGAAGCTAAGTGGACAGCATATCTACTCTGTAGCATAGTGGAGAGGGAAAGAAATGAGTCCCAGATTGGACAGTGAAGAGTGCCAACTTCAGAAAAGAACCACTGAAGGAGGGTGGGGAGAGAGGAGAGATGAGGTACAACAGTTATCACCAGCACAAAGGAGGAAAGATAATTTCAAAGAAGGGTACTTGAGAATGGTCAGCATTAGGAAGTTCAATCAATAAAAGAACAGGCTCTCCACCTGCTAATGCAATCACCATTAACCCAAAAAAGCATACAAATCATCATTAATGCCTTCTTCTCCCTCACCAATTAGTAGCAGGGTTCAAATGAATTCCCTTGCCAGGCCTTCCTTTCCATCCTTTCTGCCCTCACTCTACTTCAAACGTTTACTCCCCAGCTGAGAAACTTGTAGCCTGGTCTTATGGTTTCTAGTTGGTGCCCTGGATTCACCCAGCTTCTTCTCTTCAAAATAGTTTCATGTGACTCTTCTGTGCAGAGTTCAAAGGGATTTCCCCCCACACCCCTGTCAAAAAATCCAGTATTTTTCCAGTCTTACACTCTCTAGACACCTTTTTACTTTTAAGCCGCTGTCCCATATGACACTAACTAACCCTATGAGCTTTATCTGCTTGACTTGATCAGTGGCTGTGAACTACTTGCTCTCTGACCTTTATTCTATCTGTACCTCAGTTTATCAGCTGCAAACATGGAAATAAATTTTTTTTAAGAAAAAATAGTGCTTATCCCCTATAATTAGAGAATAAAACATGCAAAACTCTTGAAATAGTGCCTGACTGCACTATTGAATAAGCACTCAATGAATTTTAGTTATAATTGTATTAACTTTATGATTTTATAATTAACTTTTCAGCTAAATGTCATACAAAAACCCCCAACAACAACAAATAGGACCATGAACAGTGTATTGGTACCACGTAACATTTAGCCTCCACGTTATGCTTTTAGCCACTTTGCCATGATCCCAACAAACTGCCCAAGTTCTGCCTCTAAAAGGCTCTCCATGTATTCTATCTACTCTGAAGAGCCTGTCATACTTAAATGACTGATTCCTAAATATAGTCATTCTAAATCAATCACTACCCTTTCAGAAGCGTTGTCGCTGAACTCTTTCTGAGAGCAATGGCCTACCAATTTGGAATATTTTTACTTTTTGTGTAATGCTTATTAATTTATTGCTTGTAATTTTTTTTTGCCAGTCCTGGGGCTTGAACTCAGGGACCTGGGCACTGTCACTGAGCTTCTTTTGCAGAAGGCTAGCATGCCAACAGTTGAGCACAGCATCACTTCTGGCTTTTTCTGTTTATGTGGTACTGAAGAATCGAACCCAGGGCTTCGTTCATGCTAGGCAAGCACTATACCACTAAGCCACATTCCCAGCCCTGATTGCTTTGGTAAACTTTTAAACTACTATATTTTCCTATCACTTTTAAGTCTACAAATCACTTTGAAATCCATCTGCTCCTTAGGTTTCATTTCCCTGACTATGATTGCCTGCCCCAGGTGGCAGGAACTGAGATTTTGCTTGTCTATGTAACTCTGCCCTGCCAGGGCACTGCCAGGGAGCAGATTCCTAAACACAGGCGCATGAAGGGCATGGATTGTCCTATGCACACAGCTTCACCGTCACTGAAGAAAGAAACAAACTACTTTTCAAGTAAGAAAAAAAGTCAATTAAGGTTTTTAAGGATCTCACTTTTCCTCCAAGAAATAACTTTCCAACTTTCTAGCAAATCTCTTTTTATTTCAAATACCTGATGCTGCAAACGGTCATCTCTGTCTTGATACATCTTAATGGCTAGCAAAGTGTGGGGAGGGGTAGTTGCCATAGTGACCAAGAGAAATGTCTGTAGACAGACAATTTCTGTCACTGAGACAGAAGAGTATTTCCTGTTCATCCATCTCTAGTTTGATTTAGTATAGTAAAGCTCCAAGGCAAAGTCGATTCATTTCAATTACAGAAGACATTGCTCTGGTTCTGACTCCGCAGGAATGGTACCAGTAATGTGTCACCAACACTTGACAATGGCTCAGTCTCAGCAATAGTTTGACAAAAGAAGAATCTCACCACTTGTTGACTGACACCAGTAGAGTCACATCAGTAATCAATAACAGTTCAGTCTCACTCATATTTTTGTGTGCCTTAGGACTGGAGTTAAGATTGCCACAGAAATGAAATCAACTATGAAAGATATTCATTTGTAATTCTAAGTGCTTACATTCACATAAACAATTATTTAACATGTACACAGGCCAGGTAGTTACTACCTATTTCCATTATTCATCATTTTCTCTGGCACCTTTCACCACTTAATCCCATTTTTTCCAAAATTAAAATTTAAAGAGGCAACTTCAGTCTGGTTTGGACAATGACACCATTCACTGGGAGACACAGGAGAAGAAGATGGGTCGGGGAGTGAGGTTTAAATTCATCCTGAGCCATTCTAGATTTATAATGCCCAGCTAGACTTGTGTGCTGTTGGCCAAATTCTTCTAAAAAGCTATCCCATTAAGCCAGCACAAGGTCGACTAATGCCTTCTGGCTTCTGTGAGTCTGAGGTTCGTATCTCTGATATTAGATAATCCATTTCACTGGATGCTACAGAGACCATTCTTTTGCAGAGGAAAACGAGTATTTTCCAACTTCAAAATAGACTTGCTAAAAGGTAGATTTCTAATTTCTAGTTAGGCGATTTATAATGTCTTCTTGTAATAAGGCATATGTGAAGTAGGTTCAGATCCAGGTCTATGGATCATGGTCTTGTTCAAACACACTTGATATTTACAATGTCAACCATGTCACCAAGATGGGGGGAAAATCATGGTTTAGTATGCTGAGCAAAGTTGACTCACTGATCATCCCAGGATTTAATCAGAAAATGCTCAAGATTTCAAGGCAAATATGAGCTGTAGCTGCTCATCTCTCCTAGTTCTAATCTATTACCCTATTTGGTACCATTAGAGAACCGGAGCAGAGCATTCAACACAACCTAACATGTCAGACTAGACAACTTGTATGCAATAAAAAAGGCCAAAGGCAGATTTAAACATCAAATGACCCCATTTTCTTCAAACACATTGACACTGATTTCTCTTTAGTCTTTTCAACAATGATATTGTCTTTATACGTGTTTATTACAATAAATTCATACCAAATCAATAAATTCTTACACTTGCATGAGATTTTTGTTTTTGTTTGTCCTGGGACTTGAACTCTGGGCACTGTCCCAAGCAACTTTTGCTCAAGGCTGGCATTCTACCACATGAGCCACAGTGCCATTTCCAGATTTTTCTGAGTAGTTTATTGGAGATAAGAGTCTCAAAGCTTTCTTGCCCCAAGTAGCTTCAAACTGCAATCCTCAGATCTCACCCTCCTGAGAAGCTAGGGTTACAGGCATTGATTCCTGGGTCCTACCTTTGCCTACGTTTCTTTGCTGTGGTGTATACGTTAAAGAACAGGAAGTTCTAATGTTTCTTACTATCAGTGGAACTATGTTGAAAACTTAGAAATAACTTGAGAATACCAACATTAGGATTCATCGCCATGATGTGGCAAAGGCATGGGAGGTTTAGAAATCTTCACATGTGATAGACAGACTCTTCTGAAGAGACAATGCCCCTATTAAACTTATGGCTTCTAATGTGTAACCTCCAACATCCTAAAAATATCCCAAAGACTTTTATGTTCTTGGTACTAAAGTTTGTAAGATATGGTGAACAGAGGATGTTGTCCTAATGACCTAGGACTAGATTTCATAACTACATAGATGCCCTCATACTGATTAATATGATCATCTTAACTACCATCTGAAACAGTATTCATTGTTGAGGAGAAAAAAACCACAGGCTATTCTCAGCCACAGAACATGACCAAAAATTGTGGATACACATTTCTTTCTGTATAGCTGAATTGCATATCATCGTCTGATGAAAACCAACCCAAAATTACAGTTATAATCTAGTTATAATAATGTCAAGCCAGACTCTGGACAACCTGCTTCTGGAAGTCCTCTCCAGGCTGGTATGGCCCGTGCCTTTGTCAGATTAACTGCATGGCCCACATCTGAGGTCATCCTAAATCTCATGATGGAGAAGAACAAACTCAAATACTCAACTACAACTAGTTTAATTGGCTGTGAACTTCCATAGGGTTTGGGATTATTGTGTTTGGGGGATGAGAATTTTAGGGGATTAACAATATTTGAAAAACACAGTCATTTTTTCCAAATATAATATCAGAAAAAACTCCATTTGGGTTGGGCTAGCATGCTCAAGACCCTGGGTTTGATTCCCAGTGCTGCAAGAAAAGAATAAGAGGGCTGGGGATATGGCCTAGTGGCAAGAGTGCTTGCCTCGTGTACATGAGGCCCTGGGTTCGATTCCTCAGCACCACATATACAGAAATGGCCAGAAGTGGCGCTGTGGCTCAAGTGGCAGAGTGCTAGCCTTGAGCAGGAAGAAGCCAGGGACAGTGCTCAGGCCCTGAGTTCATGGCCTAGGACTGGCCAAAAAAAAAAAAGAAAAGAAAAAGAAGAAAGCTGGATAGGGGGAGAGAACGGAACAGAAGAGGGGCAAGGGGAAAGAGAGGGAGAGAAAGGGGAAGGGACAAGAGAAGGAGGGGAGAGGAATAGGAAAGGAAGGAAGGGAGAAGGGGATGGAAGACAAAGGAGAGGTGAAGAGAAGGAGAGAGAGAGGGGGAAGATGAAACACACTCCCAATTCTTTTGTCACTCAGTGACAAACACAATCAAATTCTCATCCCTATACCTGGGAAAATAAGGAAATGCAATGAAGCTGGGTATTGGGGCACCGGGGCTCACATTTCAGACCCAGTGACTCCAGACTCTGAGACAGAAGAATTGATTGAGCACTTTGCCTTAATACCAGCCAAGGCAACACAGCCAGACCCTGCCTTCCAGTATAATTTCTACTCATTAAAAATGAAGTCTAAAATACAAGTCAAAATAATCCTCTAGCGACCTTAAAGGTAAGTTGTAGCTAACAAACAAACAACCTATTTCAATTCAGAACAGTAAATGTTCTTTACTCATGTGGATTTGTAAAGATCTAGTAATCTGAAGACCACCACAAAATAAGGAAACTAGAGTAAAGCTCAAAAAAAATGTTCACAGTGTTCTTGACCAAACTAAATAAAATCCCATTGTAATTTTCAGCATAAGAAAATGTTTAATTCTTTGCTCTTTTTCTTGAGTCAGCATAACTTTCTGTATCTGCCTTATGGATAACATTGGATGAGCCAGCCTAAGAGAACTGGAGTCCTGTTCTTACTGTTCATCTGCTGTTTGGATCTAGCCCATTGCGACTTTCCTTATTTCTGACACAAATTCATCAAGATCACTTCATTAGTAATGGAAAAACTGTACATGGAACAAGAAATTATTTCGGGGAAAAATCTAAAACTTTCAAATGTTGAAATTATTTCACCATAAAATTTGGACTGCAATTAAGTTGTCACACTGATTGAAAATTCACTTCGGAGCATTTTTTTTTCCAGAAAAAAAAGCTTTTCTATCTGTAACATAATACAAGGAGAACACGCAACAATGCAGAGGAAATAGCATCAGCATCAAGAGATTTGGGTGACTAAAGAACATCTGCAATAATTTTAGCATTTACCGTTTTCCTTTGATTTCTCTGCAGAGAAATACTTCATTATACAAAATAACTCTGCTAGAAAAAGAATGTATGCCCACATCCTCATGATTCCTACGTATGTAGTAATACATACATATATATATAAATATATATAATATATATATATATATATTTCATACCGTAAAGTATGGCTGTTGAGGTGGAAAGCAATGTCTAGTATCCAAGAATGCAAAGCGAGCAAACAAGCCACTGTTATGCATGGACATAGACCACCTCTCCATAACACACAAGATACCTGTTCTGGAATTTCTTCTTGTTAAGTAAGCTGTTTCATTAAAGAATAAGAAAAATAATTTTTTACTGCTTTTCAATTAACCTGTATGAGCTATTTCTCAAAAACTAACAAAATATGCTAGGCACCATTGGCTCATGCTTACACTCCAGCTACTGAGGAGGCTGAGAGCTGAGGGTTGCTGTTTGAAGCCAGCCCTACCAGTAAGACTGTGAGCCTGTTATCACCAAGTAACCAGTCAAAAAAAAAAAAAAAAAGCCTCTGAGTAGAGCTGTGGCTCATGTGGTAGAGCACTAATCTTGATTTTAAAAAAGTAAAAATTCAGACCACTCCCAGGCCCTGAATTCAAGCACCCAACAGGCACAACATACTCTAAAATGAAACATGTAAAGATACACGCAAACCTAATTCAATAATTAATGAAACAGAAAAAGACTCAGGGTCCATCATGATACCCTAGTATGAATGAGCAAAGTTGAGTAAATGCTAAACATGGGCGTGTTTTCCCTGCTCAGGCGAGGCCAGCCAGGTTTAGTAAGGTTCCACAACGAATGAGGCCCCACAGGACTCCTGCCCTTACAAGGAGACCATTTCCACCAGAGTGGGACCTTCCTGGAAGTGACCACCTTCCCCTGAAACCATGTCTATCCTCAGCCGAAGCCTTGGGAGGCAAGTTCCTCTGTTGGAACTTTCTGGAGAATGGAGCCAAGTTCTTTTTCTGGACAGCTCGAGAATTTGAGGATATTGGATACTTCTCCACTCTGAAGCTTCTTTGCAGTTATCCTACTCATATTTATACCATATGGCACCAATGAGACGCTCAAGTAAACATTCTTTGCACACCATTTTACTAACTCAGTTCTTTAGTATTTATTAAGACTAACATGGGCTGGGCACTGGAAAACCTGTAGCATACAATTCTTTCATTAAAACTTTGACTCTGAAGACCATAATAACATACCTCTTAACTAGCGTCATTCTATGGCAGTGATTATAGACTTAATTCCTTAGATGCTGTATTAGTTCTAGAGAGCTCCATGCAGTATTGCTAATCATCAAGAGGCGCTTCTCTTTCTATTTTTGATGGAGTAGGTAACTTAGGCTGGAAGCACTTAAAGACCTTCCAATCCTAAACTACTCATTAACAGTGGAGCCAGACTTTCCAACAATTCTGATCCTCCAACTGAGTCCTTTCTACTGGCTACACCAATGCTACCTAAGTGGGGGGAAATAACCAGCATACTATTTTAGACACATTATGAATATGGCACTATTTATGTTACTGGTATTTACTCCAAAACATTTAAGTGCAAAAATCTTTAAGAACATGGATAAGCAGTGCTGATTTGTAAAAATTTAATGAAGGTCATTAAAAATAATGCTGGCTGCTAGAAAAAATTGGAAGAGAAAATGCCGAGTGTACCAAATCCTACTTTACCTAGCTGAAACTAACTCTTTTGAACGTATTTTCTCTGACCTAAGTGTCTATTCAAGAGCATAGTCTTTCCCTTGCTAAAATAAATTAGGTGAGTGGAGCTCTTGCATTTAGTGATAAAGCACACCCAGGAGACCAACTATGTCTACTTCAACACTGTACTCACCGTAATGTGAAAATCCCACCTACCATCTTGGATTTTTTCTTTGGAGGGCAACATTTACTAAACCTCTGTAGTTAATTATATTAAATAGTACTGTCACATCATATACTGTGAACTTTGCAGAAGAGAAATTTGACCAGTGTCTTTCAAGGGAGTACATTTATATATATATATATAATATATATATATATATATATATATAATATATATAATATAATTATTTTCAAACCTTCACAACATAGTTACTCTGCATGCTGATTTCCTTTCTATTTCACATTATAAGATCGAACATTGAGTGTCTGGGGGAAAATTATTTAACTTTTACAATATTTGTACTAAATTTAATATTAATAAAAAGGGGAAAATCATCTCAAAATTCGAACAACGTTTTTACTGCAAACACTACTTGCAGAAAAAGAGCTCTTCAATTTAGCACCTTTTAAAAGAGATTTATAAATGATGATACAGTATGTTAATTAATCCTTCTTTTACTCTCACATTCTCTGCCCTCTCAACCCCTATTATTCAATAGCTTTCACTGAGTTTTGTTTTGCCATCTCATTCTCAGATGCAATATGTTTCAGTATTGTTCAACCTGTAACATTCTCTACCCACACGTGGTGTACTTTGTACATATCTTTTAAGGATAAGAAAGCTGAGGCAAGTCATGAGGCTAGGAGAGATGGGGAGAATGAAGGAAGGGGATGCATTGTACTCAACTGATATGGTGAATACAACTCCTTTGTACAAAGACTTCAAGATTTAAAAAAAAAAGAATTACAGTATCTCCATTTAACAAAATATAACAGAATGTAAACTTCCGTGTCCTATTATTAAAATAAATTGTTTTACAAGCCAAATTTGAAGGCAAGAATGACATTTGGAAGTCCTTGAACCCAACCCCATTATCTAATAGATACAGACAATAGAGGTATCAGCTAGAATGAACCAAATCACCTCCTATTGGAACACGAGTTCATTGAGATCTGTTTCCCAACTCTCCATAGAACTCTGATACAAATGTGCTATAGAGGAAGACATAAGGGAGACAGACCAGCTCAGAAACAAACTGCATGTGAATTATGTGGCATTATTAGGAAGAGCAATATAACCAGTACTAGCACAGCTTCTGATCTACCTGGAGGATTTAAGAGAATGCTTATCATTTCAACTTGACGTCTGTGTAGGTCATTAAGGCTGGGTAGCCATTTGACAGGCAGACATGAATGGGAAGATTCCAGGAAGAAGAGACAGAGACAGAAAAGCAGGAAGAAAACAAGTTTCTAGAACCAGGAATTCCTATTGCTGAATGCTATAAGTATTAGGAAAATTTTAAAAAGGCTGGGTCAACTTGGGCTCCTTCCATAAGGCAGTGGAGAAGAGGTATTTAAGCATAAAATCTACATTTTAGAAGTGTCCCAATGTGCAGGGTGCTGGTGGCTCATGCCTGTCTGTCATCCTAGCTACTCAAGAGGCAGAGCTTTGAGGATCATGGTTTAATGCCAATGAGGACAAGAATGTCTCTAAAGAGTCTCATCTCCAGTTAACTACAAAACAAAAAGGAAAACAAACACCTGGATGTGGCAGTGTGGTTCACAGTGACAGAGGACTAGCCTTGAAAAGAAAGGAAGAAGGGCTGGGAATATGGCCTAGTGGTAGAGTGCTTGCCTTGTATACATGAAACCATGGGTTCGGTTCCTCAGCACCACATACATAGAAAAAAGCAAAAAGTGGAGCAATGGCTCAAGTGGTAGTGTGGTAGCCTTGAGCAAAAAAAAAAAAAACTTGCGGGCAACTTTGCTCAGGACCTGAGTCCAGGACTGGCAAAGGAACGAAGGAAGGAAGGAAGGAAGGAAGGAAGGAAGGAAGGAAGGAAGGAAGAAAGGAAGGAAGTAAGGAAGGAAGGAAGGAAGGAAGGAAGGAAGGAAGGATAAAAGAAAGAGAGTAAGTGAGAGAGAGAGGAAGAGAGTGAATGAACTCAGGGACAGCACCTGCGTTCATGCAACACAAACAATAACAAAAACAAAGAATCAACAAAGTGCTAGTTTTCCAATAAGAGATTAAACATTTGTTAGAAATATATTCCTTACTTATTTTTAAAAGCCCCTCGCATTTGAATTTTAAATTTAGCTCAAATGAGCAAAGCATCAGGCAGAACTTCATAGGTCGTATTTAAAAAGATCACATTGGCACTGAACTACATTGAGCTCCTACATCATCATCAGTATAGAGAAAAGGAGTCTAACCTTACATTTCTTTTTTTTCAGAAAATAGAAAATGCTGTCAAGATGATATCCTCTCAAATAATTGTTACTTCTAAATGGGCATAATTAGTTGGTTGAGAGCAGTCATGATTGACCTAGTAGTTTTCAATGTTATCAAAAGTTCTAAAGGCCATTTTTGATCAGCAAACTTTTTTTAGAATAATCCTCACAGCTACCATGTGCCTTATAATTAGAAAGACACCATCACCTCCACTTGGAGTAGCCAGCAGCCTCTCTATGTGTTTTCCTTTTCGTTTTTTTGTATAATTACTTATTTATTGTCAAAGTGATGTACAGATGGGTTACAGTTTCATACATTAGGCTATGTTTTCTTATATGCAAATTATGATTTCACTTACCCGATCTAATATTCAGGTTGTTCTAGCAATGAAATGAGATAATTAATGTAGATCAATTAACAGCAATTTTTAGAAAGCTGAGCTGTATGAAAGCTCACACCTCATTGTTGGATCCTCAGAATTCATAGCATCTAGGACCATACAACTCATTAAATTGTGTTTTACATCATACTTCCTCATATACATATTGGGCCATCTTATTTTTTTAATTGTCATTTCAAGGGTTCTACTCATCTATTTTTTTAAAAAATCCTCATGACCAAAATGTGCCCTCTAATTCTCTAATTCTCTAGGAATAATGTAGTTTGCTGCATACAAATTACTGTCATCACATATTTCTAAGCTGTGTACATTGAACATAACAAAACAGGTTAAAATTAAAACACATGATTTAGCCAGGCACCTGGGGCTCATGCCTGTAAACCTGGTTACTCAGCAAGCTGAGATCCAGAGGATCAGGGTTCAAAGCCAGCCCAAGCAGTAAAGTCCAAAAGACTCCATCTCCAATTAACCCGTGAAATGCTGGGCTAGAAGTGTAAGTGGCAAAGTAGCAGCTGAGCGGGCATACATGGCAGGGTGAAGCCTTGAATTCAAACCTTGTTACTAGAGGTGGTGTGAGAAGAGAGGAGAGAGGAGGAGAGGGACGGAAGGGGAGGGGAGGGAAGGGGAGAAGAGAGGAGGGGAGGGGAGGAGAAGAGAGGAGAGGAGAGGAGAGGGGACAGGAAGGGAGGGGAGGGAAGGGGAGGAGAGGAGAGGAGAAGAGAGGAGAGGAGAGGAGAAGAGAAGAGAGAGTGCCCAATACATGGTTTAATAAGATTCTAATAGTTCAGGACTTATTTTTGTAGCTTTAGACTGATTTGCAGAAGGAAAAGGCTTTTCACAAGTGAATGAACAATTATAGAAAGCAAATTGCTGTCTTCCACATAATAAACACATAAACATATTTCCATGTAATATTTTACATCAACATGACTGTTTACCTAGAAAATATGTCAAAATACTTGACTTAGGAAAAACAGTCCATCACTTAAAATATTGTAAATTATCTTTCCAATCAGATTTTAAAACAAAAAAAAATAGCTGCTAAGTGCCAGTGGCTCACACCTGTAATCCTAACTTCTCAGGAGTCTATGAGCTGAGAATCACAGCTCAAAGCCAGCCAGGCAGGAAAGTTTGTGAGACTCATCTCCAAATAACTACCAAAAAAAAACTGGAAGTGGACCTATGGTTCAAATGGTAGACTACTAGTCTTGAGCACAAAAGTACAAGGACAGCACCCAAGCCCTGAGTTCAAGCCTCAGGACTGGCACAATGAACAATTCATAAATAGACCCAAGATGTTAGAATGGCAATGTGGCTTAGCAGCAGAGTGCTTGCCTAGCATGCATGAAGCCCTGGGTTCCATTCCTCCCCACCACATAAACAGAAAAAGCTGGAAGTAATGCTGTGGCTCAAATAGTAGAGTGCTAGCCTTGAACAAAAGCATCTCAGGGACAGTGCTAAGGCTTTGATTTCAAGCCTCAGAACTGGCAAAAAAAAAAAAAAAAAAAAACAACCCACAACATTACATTAAGTATATGTATATAAGCCCCTGGAAATACTACTGGGAAATCATATTATATATATAATCTGAAAATAATTACTAAATGAATTAAGTTAGCGTAATGAATATTTAATTAGGTCAAGAACCTAAATGCTTGCATACAGTACTTAGAAATTTTCTAAGCACACTCTGCTGTGAATCTGTTTTATAATGTTGTACAGTAATATGGTAATACGATCATAATATTATAGCTGATTAATATTCTCTATGAATTTTTAGTAAGTGCCCACCACAGTAGAGCAGCTAAATAAATATTACCACAAGTAATTGAGACCATGAGTGACAGGTGATTGAACTGCTCTTTGTGTTTAAATTACAAAATGAGTTTTCACACAGAAGGAGAAGGGATGGAATCACGGGAGGGGCCCGGAGAAGTTATCTACCAACTCTTTCCAAGTGACTATGTTAGGAATTATAAACATAGCCAAAAAACAGGAGAGGAAGTAAAAATCAACCTCCCGCACCATCAAGGCCTTAGGAATCGAGTGCTGCATATTGTGTAATGATTGAGTATTGTGTAATGATCCCCATGGAATAAGCCATGTGCCCTTGGCCCTGAGAAAGGCCCCTGTGAGCTCTTCCCAGGGACCATAATCCTGTCATTCCTTTCAACCCTGACAAGGAACCGGCCTTGAACTGACAGCAATCTGTCACATGGTTGTCATCTCCAACCACATTTCCTCAGACCTTTCACAGGGTTGAGTTCGAGGTGACCAACCCTATTGTAACAAAAAGATCAGTGTGTCCAGGCCCAAAGCAAGACAGAGATGTGTGATGCCCTTTGTAACATCTGACCACCCAAGAGAGAGACCGTGAATGAGGCCAACAACAGAATCCGCAGAGGAGCCTGAGGGAATAGAAGCTGACCAGAGACCAGATCTGCCTCTGCTCGCAAACAAGTGTCTTTATGGCAAAAGTTATTTTTCAAAAAACTCATGATGATCTGTCTCCTGTATTCTATTAAAAAATTCCAAGAAATACCCATTTTTATTCAATCCCAGGCAAAATTTCACATAGCCTGCAATGTCAAGCTGATCTCCAGAAAGTTTATTTAAAAGGCCAGTCATGCATAAGGGATGTACAGTAACAATGGGCGTAGATGTTGGCCACCCATCAATCTACTAACAAAATGCCAAAAGACTTTGTACAGCGCCTTGAGCAAGTAGTCATGGGACTGTTTCCCTTTCCCTTCCTTCAACATTTCCTTCAACACACTGGGAAAAATACAGATCCATCTCTTCTTTCCTCCATATACCCTGCTTCTCCACACACCTGCTGACATCGCAATGTCATTATAAGTTCTCACAGATGATCAACTGTCAACAAATACTTTGCGTGTGCCTAGCACAGGCTTGACACATAATTGGTACTTAAGATTGTACTTATCGTGTGAGTCTTTTTGGAGGGATGGGTGCATTTCTTACACAAGCGGGTTTTATTGAACATGCTGAGCAAGAAACATCCCATTTTAAAAGTCAGCGAGATCTCAAAAGACTAGAATAAGCTAAGGAAGGGAACATTCTGGACTTTAGAAGTTGTTTCAAGATGGAAGTTAGTTAAGTGTGGTCTAGGCAAGAACTGATCTCTACTACTAACTGCTGAATTCTATCAAGGATGATGACGCCAGCAAATAAAAGGAAATTATGTGACACAACTATGTGTGTGGTGGAGGACTTCTTATTTTCAATAGAGATTTATTCCTAGTCACTTCCACTCTTGGACCAGAGTTCTGTTTGGTAAGAGAAATGAACTACCATATATTAGCAAACATTGTCAACATTTCCTCAGTATGGTGTCTCACCCAAAATTCTTCTTTATCAGGCAGATTTTCTGTTTTCGTGGCTTGCCACCCTCTAGAATGGTTCTTCTTTGCCAATATTTCCTCTAAAACTCAACAAAAATGCCATGTGGATGATTCAAACCTTGCCTTGCACAATAGAACTAACACCTGCCATGCTCCTGGAATGACACTTTGAGCCCAACAATACCCATGGCCTTCATTTTCGCACCTTTCCATTCACCCTTCCGAAAAGGATGCCTGGCGATGTCAAAAGGATGAGAACATCTTTATTCTCAAGTGCCATTACATTCAATTAGACAGGAACTCAAGTATAATATCCTTGATCATCACCCATTCATAGTAATTTAGAGCTTTTCTTTTGAGTCTAAAGTTGCAACAGTCGTTGCAAGATAATCAGCCTGATTGAAAGACAGAAGGCTAAAAAGGGGCAAAACAGAACTGGGAAAGGAGCAATCTTAACCAACTTATTCAGTTTGAAATTTTTTAATTGACTCTTCTGAAAGAGTTAGCAGCCAATATATATTTGGCCTACAGGTAAATATTAGAACACTATCCCAGGAGAACTTAGGTTTCATATGTCTCCAATGACAAATAAAAAGGCTTGGAAATTATTAACTATGTACATAGGTCACAAGAAAATTTCAGCCAGGCATTAGTTGTTCACACCAGTACATTTAGCTATTCACGAGCTTGAGGTCTGATGATCACAGATCAACAGCTAGTCTGAGCAGGAAAGTCTGTGAGACTCTTATGTCCAATTAACCACCACAAAGCACAAGTGGCACTGTGGCTCAAAGTGATAGAGTACTGGACTTGAACAAAACAGCTCAGAGAGAATCCCAGCCCCGAGTTCAAATCCTATGACTGACAAAAAAAAAAAAAGGACAAAAGAAAATTTCACTCAGTAGTAAACACCTTAGGGTCCTTTCAGAAAACCCAATTCAGACAGCATTTCTACATATCAGCTTCTGATTTCACAGTCCAGCCCATGAATTTTCTGGCCCAGTTATTATTGTATTATTATAGTTACTGTATGACTTGCATGTGAATGTATTTCTCATCTTTGACCATTGAAATATGTGCTATTATTTCAATGAGCTTAAGCTGAATCAACATACAAGGTCAGGCCACACTTCTACAGCACAGTAATAGTTCTTGATCCATATAATTTTAAAGCCCTATAATCTATGAGTCCTAGCGCATACACCTATGTGACTTTAGAAATGTTCAGTGATTGGATCCTCTCTAGCATTCACATTTCCTAGATGTTGAAATGGAATATTAAAATAAGAAAGTTTTGGCAGCCACCAAGAAAAAAGGTTGAGTGCCTCAAGCTATTAATTTTTATTGAATTGAGCCCTTTAATTGCTTGGGTGTTGGAGAATTAAAGTCTCCAACCAGTGGAAAAATTTAGCCCCGGCACGGTTACTCTGATGCCTCATTAGCACACTAATAGGCCCCCTTGGGAACACATTCCCTGTTTTAGTCCCATCAGCCTGGAATTGGGGAAGGACTAGTGATTTTTCTTTTACTTCCCAAGAGAATTTTTACTGCAATTGCACTTTTAATTTGCGCCTGCGCTACATGTTTCATGTGTCTTTGTCCTTGTTTGATTAGTTGTGTTTCGTGTGGAGTGCTAAATTGGGAAAAAGTCCTCTGGTGGGCGGCCTCGGCAGGTTGATTGCCAGGGGATGGAATCTCCACTGGGGAGGATCCCCCTGAGAATTTTCAGGGCCCTATGGACTTTCCATCACTCTGGCTGGCAGCTTGTGGACGCTGGACATGCCATCCAAGGCGTAAAAGCCTCTGTTTCTATGTTCTGTTTTGTCTTGACTAGTTTTGTCTTTGAGATTGGCACCAGTTTTAAACTTTTAAACTTTTGTTTCCCTTATTTCTGTTGTCCATTTACATGTCTATGGGCAAAACATTTACTAGGTACTGTGTCTCCTGCAAGAAGGCAGAAAAAGTGCAGGCTGCTAAGAGCTGAGTTCAAACAGCTGCTAGGCTAATCTTAGCCTGAGAGTAAACACTAAGAGTCAAGTGCTAGGTGGACTCAGTAATACTCCAGGGGACCCCAACCCAGTTATCTTCAGTGTTTAGTATGCTAAGATACTTTGCTAAAACTAATAGTTCCTAGCGAATAAGACTAAACAATGCTAAAATCATTCATTAAAGGTTTTGTTTTAAGTTTTGGTCATTACAAGAGTAAGATTGGAAAATATACCTTTTGCCACTAAAAAATGTACGGCTGATAGTTGTTTGGACTGCTTTTAAGTTCTGTTTACATTAATACCTACATATGTGAATGTATGTATGTGTGTGTGCTTGCACACAAATGTATGTGGGTGTGAATGTGTTCAAGATTAAAAATGTATGATGTAAAAATAGGTTAGTTTAACTTTAAACTTCAAAAGATCATTGAATTTGGGCATTACCAAAAGCTTTAAAGGATTATTTATTTTAAAAGGAACTATAGTTAAAAATTCTTTAATTCATGGTTAAAAATAAATAAATAAATAAATAAATAAATAAATAAATAAATAAATAAGAACTTAGCATGGGCCCTTGAACCTATCCTCAGTAGTGAGGGGTAAACTGACAAAAGTGCAGTTTAGCCAATCCACGTGATGGGACAGCCGTAGGGTGGCGTCCATTCATAGTGGGAGAGGGCAAGCTGGCCCCAAGGCAGTTCATCAAGCTCTAAGGAGTAGGGTGGAGATAGGCCCATTCTATAGGACAGGCCAATGGAGGCCTTTCTTTTATTTTCTTTTGTTTTCAGGTATAAACATTGGAAACCTCAGGGTAAAATGTATGATTTGACTGATACTTCTAAAACTGCCCCTTAGGATGGATTAAAATTGGAATATCTTAAAGGAGAGTTAAAAGTTTATTTACCTGATATAACTCGATTTCTGTACAGGTTTGCAATTTGGATGTATCAAAAAGGCAAATATGCTAACTCTGAAATCTCATGGTTATAATTCTGGGACACACTGCTAAGTGTACTCTTGTTACAATTGTTTTGGGTATCAATTTAATGAATCAGGTACTAAATTTTTTAAGTGTATACTGTAATGTAACAGTAAGATTAACTATCTTAAGTCACATATAATCATGTAAATATTTTAAAGTATATAAACTAATGTGGGATAGAAGTACACAACTTTCATTAACTCTCTGTATATAGGAAAATGGCTCTTTTAAAGCAGACAACCAGGAGGCAATGTGCCCCTGGGCTTCAGTTTTTCTATGCAAATACAGGCTGAGGTAAAGTTGTGAAAGCCTCTACTTTAAAAGGTTTTAGAATGCCTTTCTAGATAAGAAATTTGGAAGTGAAAAACAAGCAGCATGAAGCAATGGGTGATACCTAGGCTCCAGATTTCTTTTAATACAACCAGGCTTGGTAAAAGACTTGAGATCAAAAATGTATTCTGAGATATGAAATTTAAAATGTTTGTTTTAAGTTGGATATAGGAAAACGATGGCTATCAAGATGATTGTTTAATTACTACTCCAGTTTGTTTTACAGGTTTTCAATAAAATGATTTATTATTTGCTGCACCTGATAAAAATATTGTATCAAAATTGTTACAAATTTTGCCTTTAGACTTTCAACAGTATAATTTAATAATTGCCCTGATAAAATTCATTTAAACAGAAGAACCATTTAAGTATCTGGGATATTTAGTTAAAAGACAAGTAATTACCCCCCAATTAATAAAAATTCGTACTAAAGAGTTTAAAACTCTTAATAATTTTCAAAAGTTACTAGGGACATCAATTGGCTTTGCCCTTCAACCTATTTTCCATTCTTCAAGGAGATTCGGATTTATGTAGCCCTCAAAAATTGACACGTCAGGAACTGCTCCTAATAAAATTTGGCAAATGGATGTAACACACATCCCTGATTTGGCCGCTTACAATATGTGCATGTATCCATTGATACACATTCTTCTTTTATTTGGGCAACACCTCTACCAGGGGAAAAAGGGACTCATGTCATTCAACATTTACTAGAAACATTCACAGTCATGGGGATTCCTTCTCAAATAAAACTGACAATGCACCAGCTTATTCCAGTAAACAAGTACGAAAAGTTTTAGAATTTCATAACATTTTTCATGTTACAGGAATTGAATACAATCCTCAAGGTCAAGGTATAGTAGAAAGAGCTCATTATACATTAAAAACACAAATTACAAAACTAAAGAGGGGGAGTATGGATAGTACTGAGGGATATGCAACTTCTATGAAAAGTATTTATAAAACAGCCCTGCTGTCATTGCAGAAGCATTATTTGTCCTTAACTTTTAAATTGTCTCAAGGAGATGTTTTAGCAAGAGCTGAGCGACACTTCTTAGCTCCGCCTATGCAAAACAAACAGCAGCCGGTTTGGATTAGATTGGGGGTTGGCTAGATTGGGTCCCCGGGGAGTTGTTAACCCAGGGCAAGGGTATGCTTATGTTTCTACAGAAGACAGCCCATCTTTCTAGCACCTGCTCCAGTGGATCCAGCAACAAACACCCCTCTGTCCATCAAGGGGGTGAGACATTCTCATTCAAGTGATAAGGCCATTCAAATGGACAGGTGTGCACTGGTAACCTGTAGGGGCTACATCAGAGGTAATGTATTGGGCCTATATTTCTAACCCTCCTTTATTACATCCATATTTATGGACAAAAGCCCCTGTCTCTGTTTTTACATCTATTCCTAATTTACTCTCTCCCTCTATGGGTCTGGCATTCCAGTCTTTCCTATGGAAGAGGAAAGATCATTTAACTTCTCTTATTCTCAGTTCTCTAAAGCTATCTGTCAAGGCCGTTCCCCATGTTACCCTTTTAGATATCAATATTGGATTCAGCATGGAGGTTCATATAACTCCTGTAGAACTCGGCTGATTAGACTGTCTTCCTGGTCTGTGGGATCTCATACCTATAAATTAGATAATTATGCTAGCCCTGCTGGCCTGCCTAAATGTGACAATTTTACTTATCTGAACCTGAACTTTACTGAAAGACATTGGGAAAGTTGTCGAGGAAGTTTTCCAACTATTTGGAATACATCCCAGCATACTTGGTATGATTGGGGACCTTTTGGTGTGTGGTTGAAAAACTGCACTGAATATAACTCATCTTGTGAACCTACTTTATCTATGAACATGTCCAATGCCATGTCTGCTAAACAGTTTTTAGGGTGGTTTGGAGCAGGCTTTAGTGACCCCCGGCCTGCTCTCGCCCATGGAGACAGGCTATTTCCTCCACAACGTCATCTCTGGAAATTAGCAGCTTCTCTGGCTCCCGTATTGCTGGCCAATGGAACTTACTCAGGATCTAAAAGGTCCTCGGCCTCCTACAACTTCACAGTTGTAAAGACCTACAATATCTCTGCTTGTGTTCATTTTCCACAAGTACTGATGGTCGGCCCCATAACATAACAAAGAATGCCATTACCTGCATAAATTGTAAATTGTATACTTGCTTGAATAACAATGTCACCTTTAATTTTAGTCAAGATAGGATCATGATTTTAACCCAGCGCAACTCCCTTTGGGTTCCTGTTCGCATGCATCGTCCCTGGGCTGGAGGACCTGTACAAGGATTGGTAATGCAGTTTTTCAAGCGGCTTCTGAGGAGGAGTCGTCGTGCCATTGGACTGATTATTGCAGGACTTGTTGGACTGATTGCCATTGCTACAACTGCCAGCAGTATCCGGAGCCGCATTGCGACAATCTGTACAAACTCATGACTTTATGGTGCAGTGGCACCAGGACTCCCACAATCTGTGGCAACACCAGCTGGAAGTAAATGCCCACCTTCAAGATGAGTTAGAAGCTGTTAAAGGAGGAGTGTTTTGGCTGGACAGAAATATCTGGCTTTACAGCAACGATTGTTTTGACTTGCGATTGGAATTCTAGTCATGTCTGTGTAACACCTTATAAATATAATGCCTCTGAATGTGAATGGAATGATATACAAATGCTTATAGATGGAGCCCTACTAAATGGTACGTTAAGTGAACAAAGCTTGTACAGGGAGGTTTTTGAAGCTTTTCAAAAGGAATTGACAGATGCCTCTACTATTGATGATATAGCCCAAGGACTAGCTCAGACCTTAGAAGGACTAGACCCTAGGGGGTGGTGGCAAAGTATTACCCATAGTGTTGGAAGTGCCTCTATTGCCTTGATACTTATGATATGTGTCTTTTTCTTAGGATATTGTTCCATCATAGCTATAATGAAGCGTTTCGCTAGGAATAATTCCTCTGATGTTTTACTAACTGCCCTTAAACTTTCCAGAGAAGCGGCTGTGGAAAATTAATAAAAAAGGGGGAATTGTTGGAGAATTAAAGTCTCCAACCAGTGGAAAAATTTAGCCCCGGCATGGTTACTCTGATGCCTCATTAGCACACTAATAGGCCCTTGGGAACACATTCCCAGTAAGGAATTTCTGGTGTTTGTGGGCCAAAGGAAGCCACCAGTTGTTGTGAGAATCTCCTTTTTCCCCCTACTTAGCAAGTCTCCTCAGGGAGACTTGCTGCCTTTAGTGTTAGATTCTCTCTGTAAACAGGAAAGTCTCCTCACTAGATTCTCACTGTAAACAGGAAAGTCTCCTCACTAGAGTCTCACTGTAAACAGGAAAGTCTCCTCACTGTTATTTCACAAGTATTTGGAGAAGTCAAGATTGATGTTATCTAGCCTTAAGGAGATAGTAGCTAGGAGATAATTATAGTTCTACCTAGGTTGTATACAGTTCCTTGTTTTGATATCAATAATCTTTGTAGTCACTACCTCCTGTAATTAGAACGGCATTGTATCAAGTTCCTGCCCTCACAGGAGGAAATTTCCTCCACTTCTGTATTTAAGACAAATGTCATGCTGTATTGATCTTTACCCTGTAATTGTAATATTGGTTTCTAACCCTATATAAACCCTGGCCCTCTTGGAATAAAGTATGCATTGGTTCACTCGCCTTGCATCCCCCGTATCCTGATTTCGACTGCAGTTACCCAGGTTCAACAGTATACTGTCAAATTTATGTAGGTACTAAATTTCAATCAAGGAAAAATATATATACATATCTTCGTATTAGAAGCATTGGGGTAGGGACGGGGAGCCTGTGCTTGAACTCAACATGAGCACTGTCCTAAGCTTTGACGTCCTTCAGGCCAATGCTCTACCCACTTGAGCTCAGCTCTGTTTCCCTTTTTTGATATTTATTTTAAAGCGGGAGAGAAAAGTTTATTACAGAACAGCTGGCCTGTGGTGGTGATGATTCATTGCCAAAGAGGAGGGAGAGAAGGGAGAGACTGGGTGACCCTCAGCCAGCCCTGCCTAATCTAGGGCAGGGGATTGGGCCAGGTTGATTGGGCCAGGATGTGACCTCAGGGAAGGGGAAGGTACCTGCCTCCAGGCCTGCTCGTTACCCAGTAACTGGGTGGGACACTTAATAAGGTGGGGGCATCTACTTGGAGCCCTCCAGGAGGGACCTGACATTCCAGCCTTTTAATAGGTATGGAAAAGGACGATGACTCTCTGGCTGCTTCCTGCTCGTAAAGGGCGTCGACATTAGGGATAAAAGGCAGAAATGTGGCCCCTCCTGGAGAAGGCTAGCAGTAGGCTCCCTTGGTGTTAGATGGCAGTCCTTGAATGAAGCCTGGAAGTCTCATGAGGCAGGGGCTGGATTTGTCCAGCCTCTGTTTCCCATTTGGAGTGTTTTTTTATGTTGTTGGGTTTGTTTTTGTTTTGTCAGTCCTGGGACTTTGGACTCAAGGGCCTGAGCACTGTCCCTGGCTTATTTGGTCAAGGCTAGCAATCTGAAACTTGAGCCACAGCACCACTTCTGTCCTTCTCTGTTTCTGTGGTGCTGAGGAATTGAACCCAGGGCTTCATGCTTGCTAGGCAAGCACGCTTCACGTTAGATTCACTTTACTAACCCTGGACAATGTCAACTAAATTCCTGCAAAGTTGTAAATTATGTCCCCTCCCTATTTCCATGGTAGAAAACATCAGTCCTTAGAACTAATTGCTCTTAACCATATTATTTAAGAGGAAAATATTTTTCTGATGAATTTACATGTACAATATTCTGCTCCAAAGGAATACATTTTAATTTTCTAAACCTCTTGGGTTTCCTAAATGGTACACTGCTGTTGTGAAATGTGACTCACCATTCACAAATTTTCACTAATAAACGTGCTTACATCTGTTTGATTTCATGCACATGTAATTTATTGAACCTTGAAAACCTTCTTCCTTGTATCATTTGCTAACATGAAAAGGGAGCATTCTCTGGAGGACCATAGTTAAAAGTATGGCTATTCAGGAAAGATGCTTGATGCAAGCATCGTGGCTAAGAAGACACTTCTAAAGGCCCTCATAAACAGATTGAGAGCAACAAAAGCAGAAGATGAAGGGGCCTCTGAGTTCTTCCCTCCAGTCTCATTTCTAGCACACTATCATCACAGAGTCAAAAGGACCTAAGATTTGGCATGAACGAGGCAGTTTTAACCAAATTTCCTAGTCCTATGAAGCCCAGAGTTGGAAATCATGGAAATGATCATGATTGCAATCAATCCTGACGAAGCCAAAGTTTGATTTTCTACAAATTGGATGGACATTTGGTGGGAAAAACAATGTGACAAGTTGCCTGGCACCAGTGGCTCATGCCAATAATCCTAGCTACTCAGGAGGTTGAGATCTGAGGATCACATTTGGAAGCCAGCCCAGGTAGAGGAGTCTATGAGACTCTTTTCTCCAATTAAATGATAGAAAAAGCTTCAGTGTGCTCCTTCCCTTTAAAACTTGTACAATGACGAGTAGAGAAGGCAGGAATTAGTGGCATATATGAAAATAATCAGAAGTTTAAATCAGCATGGACCTCTATGTCTGTGGACAGAAGTACAAGTAAAGAAAGAATATGACTGCAACTGGAGGTTCCTTAGTATGCAGTATGATATACAGAACTGAAGTTTTCTTCTCTGACCAAACTGCAGCTTTATTCAGATCTGGTATTGCAAGCAAGCACTCTAAGGAAAAACAAAACTCCAACTGCCTAATAATCCAAGGGCATTAATCCTAAAAATAAAAACATTTATTCTGAAAGTAGTGGGAAATACAATCTGCGATTTCAAACATCTGAAGAACTGTCATAAAAAGAGGTATTTCTACTTTTTAATGACAATGGATGGCGATGATGTCCAGAATCAAATGATGGATACTACATGAAAACAAATATTTAACCTAACAAAAAGATGAACTTCTCCAACAAATGTGTCCAAAGACTCAAGACTATATATTTCAATAAACCCTACACTGCATGGACTATTTAAGCAAAATCTCATTGGAGGAATTCAAGAATGCAATGTGAAAAAACTGTAGCTAGCCTCTGATTACACACACAACACTGAGAATGTTCGAGGTCAGCACAGGTGGCACAATAGGCGGGCTCAGACTGGAAGGAAGGCTATGTGTCCATGTTAGCAGGGTGCCAGGAGGCCTTGAAAGCCATTGTTAAACACCATAGCTCAGTAGTTAAGTACCTATGATCACATAAGATGATGTGAAGTGAAACACACTCTAAGATACGGAAACAATTTGTTTATCATTGTTGTTATTTTTAACGTGCTAAATGAAATCATTCCATTTTCCTTTTGCTTATCTTCCCTATGGTTTAGCCCCTCTTGTCACTGTTTTTTGATTTTGATACCCTCGGTCATATATATATATATATATATTCGTCTGAATTAGGGAAGGGAAGGGGAACTTCAAAATGTTTAGACAAATGGTAAAACGTGAACCAATGCAACAGTAATAACTACAAGATATGTTGTAAACTAACTGTAAAATTGGAGGGAGGGGGAAATACAGGAGGAGGAAAGGTGGGAGAAAAATGAGGGATGAGATAGCAAGTTTGACAAGAAATGTACTCATTACCTTAGGTATGTAAATGTAACCCTACTGTACATCAACTTGACAATCAACATAAAATAAAGAAAGATGCCCTGAGCTCAAGAATTAATACTCATATGTAGATGGATACTTTCCTCTCTCTCATACACATACACACACACACACACACACACACACACAACACACACACACACACACAGAGAGAGAGAGAGAGAGAGAGTCATATTTATTTTTAAATACCCAATAGATAGCTTGAGGCCATGTGGAATAGAGCAGGAACCCAGGTGATCTCAGCAAACAGTAAACCCGACACAGCAGCCCTCTGTGAACTGTCCAAGCAGGACATTGAAAGCATCTGGAAACATGTTTGGTTGTAGAATTACGGATGCAACCGGCTCCTAGGTCCAAAGCACAGGATGTTGTTACACATCCAACAGGACACATGGACAGCCACCTAAAGGGAGGAATTAGCCAGAGTCTTGACACCACTGTTTCTTTTAGACCCACCTGAGTGGGTCTCTGATTTTTGTAGCCCCAGGAGAGCTTAGCCATCACCCAAAGTATTTACTAGTAAACATGGCTGCAGTACCTGAACCCATCTTTATGAGCGCGGGTGATGGTCCTTAAAAAATAATGGCCAGGAAAAGCTCACCTGCAGAAGGGATAAATTCTCACAGTTGATCTAACAACTGACAGGGGTCATTTAGCTTCAGGAAAACCACCTAATTGGTGTGTCAACAGCTTTCTACAAGGTATCATAATTCTCAGCAGAGAATTTACCAAATTACATAAGAAAGACAAAGAAAGTCAAATATTAATTTTCTCAAACAAAATGGGGGGCTGCTACTATAGAAGCTGCAAAGACTAAACCAACGGGGAATCATGAACTCAAATACCCATCATAATATAGGGTTAAATCCATTAATATTGGGCACCACTGATTATAGACTACATTTTTTATACACTTTTAGTTATTTTGAAGACTTTAATTAGTTTGATACTCAGTTAGTTCTTCCAAGACCTTAACAGCCCATTTCTAGCTCTAAATAATAAGGCAGGCTTAGTCACAATGAACATTTCACTAGGTCTCTGGGATTTTGGTGCCAGTTCTGGTCTGGCCAATGATCCTGTTCTTTTGTGCTTAAGGCTAGCACTCTCACAAAGCTCCACTTTCTGCTGTATTGTTTTGTTTTCTTTTGGTGGTCAATTGGAGACAAGTATCTCAGTGACTTTCCTGCCCAGGCTAGCTTCCAATTGCAATCCTCACTTTTGAGTCTTCCAAATAGCTAGGCATGAACCACCAGCACATAGCAATTTAAAAATATTTTCCCTGAGCAGAGGAGCAGCAGAGCCCTAGTTAATCTCTCTCCAACACCCCAGTTTTACCACTCCAGAAACTTTTACTCCTAGAAAGACAGCCCAAGTAAGTTATAACAGTACAGGGATTCTGTCCAATAAGGAAAAATTGACATTGCTGGCCTGAAAACACAGATTTCAGTTCTGGGCCTCATCCCTCTGCCAAGCCAGTGCCGGCGCTGGCACAGCGTCTCACAGTTCATGGACCTAAACCACCCAGAAGTGACCAAGGTGAAATCCTCCAGATGGTGGCAGACAGACGTGGATCTCAGGCTGAGCATGGACAGGCCGAAATGGCAGACAAAGCATGAGTACCCCACAAAAGATATTCTCACTCGTGCCCACAGAGAAGCATCGGTAGCCTTTTCCCACTGCCAGAGCAAAGCACCATCTCTGACACTGGCATAGGGTCAGACCAGACTGGAAATAAACCCGGCTTGGGGAAAGCGAGGACAAAGGGGCCACCTTTGAAAAGAGCAAGAGGGACAGACCAATGAGGGCCAGCTCCACCCAGAAGAGCAACCCCTGCCCAGGTGGGAAGCTCATCCAGGCCACAGTTCACAACTCAGGTGAACTCAGCCAGAGGTGCCCGCCCTGCCCGCCAGAATTTCTAAATTAAAACGGAAAGTGGCGAGCAGCTACCGGCAGCAAGGAACAACCAGATAGGAGAACAAACAGTTCCCGAGACAGATAAATGGCCCCATCTCAGAGGAAGCCTAATTCCCAGCCAAAATGGAGCTGAATTCCATAGCCAGCTATGCTCAGGAGGCCATCCTGCCCATGAGGGAGGAACCACCCCTAGGCAAGCAACTCTCAGACAGGTAAACCAGGCCAGAGCCAACTGCCCTGCTGAGTCCACAGCCTCTCAAAAGCCAGGTGATAAAGGCACCAGTCTCACAGCAGATGGGAGGAGCCAGAGCTCCCAAGACTGTTCACTTCCCCATTTACAGAGGACAAACCCAAGTCCTATGTGAAACCTGTGCGAACCACAGAGCCTCAGGATTTCACTAACAGAGGAGGAGGGTCAGAGCTGATCCACCCGCTGCAAACTGAAGCAGGTCAAACCACACAAGCACCAATATAGACTACAGACAATTGCAAGGAAACCAGAGACTGGAGAAAGCCCACCCAAACAAGGAAGACTCCATTCTTTAAAGATTTATTTTTATTTTTTATTTAACAGATGTTGTTGGTTTTTTGTTTTCCAATGTATAGACAAATGGTAAAACGTGAACCAATGCAACAGTATTAACTACAAGATATGTTGTAAAATAACTTGAAACTTGGGGGGGGGGATATGGGAAGAGGGAAGCTGGGAGAAAAATGAGGGACAAGGTAGCAAGTTTGACAAGAAATGTAGTCATTACCTTAGGTATGTAAATGTAACCCCTCTGTACACCACCTGTACAATAAACATAAAATAAAGAAAGATGCCCTGAGCTCAAGTACTAGTGCACATATGTATATGAATACTCTCTCTCTCTCTTTCATACACAAATACACAAATACACACAAACACAGAGTCATATTTATTTTTAAATACCTAATAGATAGCTTAAGGTTGTTGTGGAATAGAAGCAGGAACAGAGGTGATCTCCTCAGAAAACAGTAAACCCAACAAGTTGCATCTTTGAACTGTCTAGCGGGACCTTCCTTCTCATCAACCCAGGGTTCACTTCCACAGCAAGATACACAGCCTCCATGAGTATACATGATATACCTCCGTGTGCGCTGTCAAAGTCCACCCAGCCCACTATGCATCATTGGACATCTCTGCAGAAAGACGTGGGGATTGTGCATACTTGCGACTCCAGTGTGTTCATGATCACACACACATACTGCGTAGGAACACTAACAGGTGGATCTTGAGCCCAACCCTGCCATATGGCATCAGAAGCATTCACAAGGTGGAGGGAAGAGTATTTGTCTTCCCCTGTTGCATCCACCACAGCAATAGAAGCCGAGAATTCTCCACCCCAGGAAGACCATAGTGAATGCCTCCAACTATAGGGAGACCCAGAACCTGAATGTCCTAACCAACCGCTGCTTCCTTTACTCCTAAACAATCTCCATCTAAGGAGGATCCCCAAGCCCTTCCTGAAAGCTGTGCGAACCACAGAGCCCCAGGATTTCCCTAACAGGCAAGGAGGGTCAGAGCAGATCCACCCCCTGAAAACTGAAAGCAAGTCAAACCAGCCAAGCAGCAAAATAGACTACAAACCATTGCAAGGAAACCAGAGACTGGAGAAAACCCACCCAAACAAGGAACACTCCATTTTTTAAAAACATTTTTTAAACTTTTTTTTCTTATTTTTCATTTCTGAGACGTCGTTGGTATTTTGTTTTCTATTTTTTTTTTTTTGTTTTATCGGCTTTTTTAATTTCCTTTTTCGGGGGTTGGGTTGTTAATTGTTTTGTGTTTTGTGCATTTGTCTTCCAGTATTTTTCTTTGTTTCTCTTTTCACATTCTCTTATTTTAAATTACTTTCCTATGACTAACAGCTTCACTCTTTTCTGCTAACTCTCCATTATTCATCATATTAATCTTGTCCTTTCTACGATTCTATTCTTCTTCACATTTCCACGTCACTGAAATGAAACCAAAATCACCACCACCACCACTGCCACCATCACCACCACCCCCACATACATTTTACTCTATTCCCTTCACTACCTCTCACTTATCCTCCAGATTTACATTCAGGACCTCCAGACTCCATTGATCCCTGGTTATTGGATAGAGGATATCCCTGTTCAATCGAAGTGAATCAAAGTGGTTTATAGAGAAATCCAGCTCATAGTATTTTAACAGTACTTATTAACTATTGAATACAGGATTGGTTGTTATTTTGAAATTGTTTTTTAGGAACACCAAATCTAATTTTATGTACAGTTATACCAAGTATCTGTGTATAATTGTGAACTTCTAAGATTTACACAACAGTGCTTGGTAAGGTCTGCTTTGGGTCTTAAAACAGTGCTCACAGGTGCTCTTAGATAGGCATTCCCAATCCAAATGGGCAGAAGAAACACAAGATGGCAAACAATGCAGTCATATCTCCCACTCAAAACAAGCAGGAAGCAGAGCAGTCAATCAAAGACATAGAAGAGAACCCTCAAAATGCTCTACAAAGTCTACTGATAAACATGTTAAATGAAAAGTTTGAATCCATCCATACATCAATCCATCCATAAAGTAATAGATGATTTCATGGCCTCAACAAAGAGAAAGATAAATGAACTTCAAGAGTCATATGAAAAGATAACTACCCAGCTAAAAGATTTGAGAGACAGCACTCAAAACCAAATTAATAATGTAAAGATGTCCATGCAGGACCTAAGAGATACTTCTAGCAAGGACATGGAAATCATCAGGAAAGACCAGTCTGAAGAAAAGAGATTCAAAATCAAGTAACTAGCCTACAGTCTCAAGTAGGTGAAGCAGAGGATCAAATCTCAGGAGCTGAAGATTCCCTAGAATCTATGGAGAAATGTCACACAAAAATACAAAACCAATCCAATCGATAAAACAGATCACTCCAGGAGCTCCAAGACACAAGCAGGAAGCACTATTTGAGGCAAATAGGAATTGAGAAAAACAGGAGAAAGAAGTTAATGGAATATGCAACCTATTTAACAGAATATTAGCCAAGAACTTCCCAACTATCCAGGAAGGTAGGCCGATACAGATACAAGAAGCATTTAGAACCCCAAAGCGACCAGATCAGAATAGGACATCCCACTGACACATTGTGATCATAACAGGATCAGTAGAGTCCAAGGAAAGAATCCTTAAAGATGTTACGGAGAAGAAAGTAATCACAAATAAAGGAAAAAGCAAGCAGAATTACCCCAGACTTCTCAGCAGAGACCATG
>NW_025960315.1:0-35711 GCF_023159225.1 Perognathus longimembris pacificus
AGAATCTAATCTCTGGTTTCCTTCCATTGCATTGGTGTTGTTTGACCTGACTTTCCCTCAGCTTGGAACTTAAGCATATGGGACTCAGGTGGCTGGGCCCTGCCTTTCCAGGGCCTGCACTTAGTATTCAATCTATTGTGGAGCAGAGGGATGTTCATGACCCATAGCAAAACTTCTCCCACGTCCCATAAAGTGACATGTTGTTTCTATTAAGGGATCATTTTCTTAAGTGAAATCATGACCAGTCATGATGGCATGGAAGTATACAGAGGCCAAGTGACTATGTGTTATTTTAATTACCAAAGAAGTAACTATTACGATTCCATAATGGTTCAAAGAAGAATTTTAAGACTGAAACATTGGTTTTTTTGTTTGTTTAGTTCAGAAGTAATTGAAATGGAATATGTAAATAGAGTCAAAGTGGACTTTTCCAAGTGAGAAAGAGAAGCCAATTGCACTTCGAAAGAAACTATATGACTATAGCAAGAAAGACATCGCCAATTAACAAATATTTATTTTCCTTTGCTATTCTCTGCTATTTATCCTGTTACATAGTAGTGGAATGAATTAGGAAGAGAGTGATGTAGAGTGCATGGTTTTCCATTGCAACACAAACTCTATCTGTCTATCTATCTATCTATCTATCTATCTATCTATCTATCTATCTATCTATCTATCTACCTACCTACCTACCTACCTACCTACCTAGTCCCTGTGCGTAGGAACTAATAATTTGTCCTACTACTGTGAAGGGAAGAGCTTCTGAGTTCTTACAAAAACTATCTTTAAGTATTTGTGCAAAGGAGTTGCCATTTGACAAAGCAGTTTATGAATATGGCCCATCTTAACCCACCTCACCCCTTTCAACATTCTTGCCCCTCCTTCCTCTGCCCAACCCTTCCGTTTTCTTACTTTTGTAATATGTACAATGAATTCTTGACTACAATTCCCCCCTTCCCCTTCATTTGTCTCCCGCTCTCCCCTTGCCCCCACTTGATGAGCTGCTGTTTTTCAACCTTATGCTTTGGGAAGTAATGATAAGCACCACCCCCCCGCCGCCAGTACTTCCTCAGAACTTTCTAGATTCCTAAGAGTTGTCATTGTAAATATCTAACACAAGAATAAATAGGATAGCAAGATATGAGAGGGTTAAAGACATGCTTTAATCATAATCTTTGTGATTCGAATAAAGAAATGTTGTTGAATAAAGACACTGCACATTCCTGTTGGATATTTCTCACAGAGAGAACACAGTGCTGTCCCAACTCTTTTACTTTATTTAAGTTTTTGGCTCATCACTGGTATTTGTTTCATAATCTAACAAAAAGTTCACGTGTCTCTTGCTAGCAAAAGCTGCAGAGGAGGGAATGCTTATTCTATGTGTAGAGAGAGAAGAAAGGCTGGAGAGATGTTTGGGCTTGTGGAGAAGCTTTTTTTTTTTTTTTTTTTAATAAACGCAGGCCATGTTTGCCACCTCCCGAATTTTGCGCTACTCTTTTCGCTGTCCTAGCTTTGACTTAGTTTGTTTTATGTTCTCGTTTGGTGAGTCCCTTGAACATCCCATCTAATTTCCATCTTATTCATTTTTGTGTTGCAGCTTCTGACAACTGTCTTGAGTCCACACTTCTCTAGATTTTTATACCTAGCAGCCATTTGGCTTCTACTTTTCCTGATCTCTCTCTTCCTCTCTCACTACCTGTGCCTAATGTTGAGGGTATAGTATCCAAAATAGCTCAGGCCTCAGCCACCTTGGTGTTTTCATGCTATCTGTCCCTACCTGCCTCAGTGTCTGTACCTTTTGGCTGGTTTCACTCAGATTATGGCCAGAGAATGGCTGAAGTAAATAACAGGAAGGAAGAAAGGAAATGTATGGTGATTAGCAGTTCTTTGAGGGAAATGTTTACCGTTATTCACAAACAGTGTATGTGTTGGTAGTTTTCCTATTGCCAGAGAAAGAGAGTGTTGATTCTAAATGTCAGTTTTTAACATGAGAATCTTAAGCATTATATGTTATAACTCTAAGAAATGTTAGGTGTTTCAGAATCATTAAAAAACATTTATTGTCTTTTTTCTCCTTTATTGTCAAAGTGAAGTACAGAGGGGTTACAGTTTCATATATAATGCAGTGAGTACATTTCTTGTCCAACATGTTAACTCCTCCTCCCCTCCACATGCCTACCTATTCCCTCCTGCTTCCCCTTCCACCCACGAGTTGTACGGTTGATTTACACCAAATGGTTTTGTGAGTATTGTGTTTGGAGTTGTTTGTCTTTTTATCCTTTGTCTATTGATTTTGATATTCACTTTCTCTTCCCTAGCTCTAATACACGTATATACAGTATCCAGGATACTCAGATGAGATACAGTGATAGTGGAGGTAAAACCACAGGAAGGGAATACGAGAGAAAATAAAAAGGGTACGGATTCATATGGCATGTTGAAAATAATTACAATAATGATATACCACTTGTTTCCATAACATGGAGCTCATTTCACTTAGCATCATCTTAAGTGTCCATAAGGGCATAGCTATTGGGCTATTATGACTTCTGCTTTGACTAGCCTAAACATGTACTATTTATTCCAAAAAAAATTTACTAAGTGAAGTGAGCCAGACCTAAAGAAACATAGACTGTATGGTTTTCCTCATAGGAAAAACATTTTTTTTCTTATTTATTGTCAAAGTGATGTACAGAGAGGTTACAGTTGCATATGTTAGGCATTGGATACATTTCTTATAGTGTTTGTTACCTCCTCCCTCATTTACCCTCCCTTCCCCCTGCCCCTCTCCCCCCAAGAGTTGTTCACTTGGCTTACACCAAACAGTTTTGAAAGCATTGCCTTTGTAGTCGTTTGTCTTTTTATCCTGTGTCTCTCGGTTTTGGTATTCCCTTTCACTTTCCTAATTCTAATACCAGTATGTACAGTTTCTAAGGTACTCAAATAAGATAAACTGATAGTGCAGGTACAACCGCAGGAAGCGGATACAAGAGCATCATCAACAGTAGAAGCTACAGTTACACATGGCATGTTGAAAGTAATTACAGCAGTGATATAACAGTTGTTTCCATAAAATGGAGGTGGTTTCACTTAGACTCATCTTATGTGTTCATAAGAGTATTTCTATTGGGCTCTTGTGATCCTCTGCTGTGACTAGCCTAAACCTGAGCTAACTATTCTCTATGAGGGAGAGCATAGAATCCATGTTTCTTTGGGTCTGGCTCACTTCACTTAGGATAATTTTTTCCAAGTCCTTTCATTTCCTTACAAATGCGGCAATGTCATTATTTGAGACAGAGGTATGAATTTCCATTATGTATATGTACCACATTTTCCTGATCCATTCATCTACTGAGCGTTACTGGGTGGGATCCATATTTTAGCTATGCCAAATTGTGCTGTGATGAATATTGTTGTGCTGGTGGCTTTTATGTGTTCTTCTCTGTGGTCTGTGGGTAGATGCCAAATATGGGGCTGCTGGATCATAAGGGAGCTCTATGTTTACCTTCTGAGAAATCTCCATACCACTTGCCAGAGTGGCTGAACAAGTTTACATTCCCACCAACGATGAAGTAGGGTTCCCTTTTGTCCACATCCCCTCCAACATTTATTATTGTTAGTTTTCTTGATATAGGTCATTCTTACTGGGGTGAGATGGAATCTCAATGTTGTTTTGATTTGCATTTCTTTTATGGCCAGAGATGTAGAGCACTTTTTCATATGACTCTTGGCCATTCTCATTTCCTCATCAGAGAAGTCTCTTTGTAAGTCTTTAGCCCACTTGTTGAGGGGGCTGTTGGTTCTTTGCGGTTTTGTTTTGGAGGAATTTAATTTTTTGTAGTTCTGCATATATTTTAGATATGAGGTCTTTGTTCATTGTATGGCTGATAAAGATCTTTTCCCAATCTGTAGGCTTTCCATTCATCTTGTGAGCTATGTCCTTTGCCCTGCAGAAGCTCAGCAATTTGATGCAATCCCATTTGCTCGTCCTTTTTTTGATTTGTAGCATTTATGGCTCTTTGTTAAGGAAGGTCTGTCCTGTGCCAAGGAGCCCAAGTGTTTCTCCTACTTCTTTTAGTGCTTTCAAGGTATCTGTTATAATTTCAAGATCTTTGATCCATGTGGAATTGATTTTGGTGCAGGATGATATATAAGGATCTAATTGTGCTTTGTTGTGGGTGTTGAACCAGTTTTGCCATGGATGGATGTAGTATCCATCATTTGATTCTGGACATCAGCGCCATCCACTGTCATTAAAAAGCAGAAACACCTCTTTTTATGACAGTTCTTCAGATGTTTGAAATCGCAGATTGTATTTCCCACTACTTTCAGAATAAATGTTTTTATTTTTAGGATTAATGCCGTTGGATTATTAGGCAGTTTGAGTTTGTTTTTCCTTAGAGTGCTTGCTTGCAATACCAGATCTGAATAAAGCTGCAGTTTGGTCAGAGAAGAATACTTCAGTTCTGTATATCATACTGCATACTAAGGAACCTCCAGTTGCAGTCATATTCTTTCTTTACTTGTACTTCTGTCCACAGACATAGAGGTCCATGCTGATTTAAACTTCTGATTATTTTCATATATGCCACTAATTCCTGCCTTCTGTACTCGTCATTGTACAAGTTTTAAAGGGAAGGAGCACACTGAAGCTTTTTCTACCATTTAATTGGAGAAAAGAGTCTCATTGACTCCTCTACCTGGGCTGGCTTCCAAATGTGATCCTCAGATCTCAACCTCCTGAGTAGCTAGGATTATTGGCATGAGCCACTGGTGCCAGGCAACTTGTCACATTGTTTTTCCCACCAAATGTCCATCCAATTTGTAGAAAATCAAACTTTGGCTTTGTCAGGATTGATTGCAATCATGATCATTTCCATGATTTCCAACTCTGGGCTTCATAGGACTTGGAAATTTGGTTAGAACTGCCTCCTTCATGCCAAATCTTAGGTCCTTTTGACTCTGTGATGATAGTGTGCTAGAAATGAGACTGGAGGGAAGAACTCAGAGGTCCCTTCATCTTCTGCTTTTGCTGCTCTCAATCTGTTTATGAGGGCCTTTAGAAGTGTCTTCTTAGCCACGATGCTTGCATCAAGCATCTTTCCTGAATAGCCATACTTTTAACTATGGTCCTCCAGAGAATGCTCCCTTTTCATGTTAGCAAATGATACAAGGAAGAAGGTTTTCAAGGTTCAATAAATTACATGTGCATGAAATCAAACAGATGTAAGCACGTTTATTAGTGAAAATTTGTGAATGGTGAGTCACATTTCACAACAGCAGTGTACCATTTAGGAAACACAAGAGGTTTAGAAAATTAAAATGTATTCCTTTGGAGCAGAATATATGTACATGTAAGTTCATCAGAAAAATATTTTCCTCTTAAATAATATGGTTAAGAGCAATTAGTTCTAAGGACTGATGTTTTCTACCATGGAAATAGGGAGGGGACATAATTTACAACTTTGCAGGAATTTAGTTGACATTGTCCAGGGTTAGTAAAGTGAATCTAACATGAGGCGTGCTTGCCTAGCAAGCATGAAGCCCTGGGTTCAATTCCTCAGCACCACAGAAACAGAAAAGGACAGAAGTGGTGCTGTGGCTCAAGTTTCAGATTGCTAGCCTTGACCAAAATAAGCCAGGGACAGTGCTCAGGCCCTGAGTCCCAAGTCCCAGGACTGACAAAACAAAAACAAACCCAACAACATAAAAAAAACACTCCAAATGGTAAACAGAGGCTGGACAAATCCAGCCCCTGCCTCATGAGACTTCCAGGCTTCATTCAAGGACTGCCATCTAACACCAAGGGACCCTACTGCTAGCCTTCTCCAGGAGGGGCCACATTTCTTCCTTTTATCCCTAATGCCGATGCCCTTTACGAGCAGGAAGCAGCCAGAGAGTCATCGTCCTTTTCCACACCTATTAAAAGGCTGGAATGTCAGGTCCCTCCTGGAGGGCTCCAAGTAGATGCCCCCACCTTATTAAGTGTCCTCCCAGTTACTGGGTAATGAGCAGGCCTGGAGGCAGGTACCTTCCCCTTCCCTGTGGTCACATCCTGGCCCAATCAACCTGGCCCAATCCCCTGCCCTAGATTAGGCAGGGCTGGCTGAGGGTCACACAGTCTCTCCCTTCTCTCCCTTCTCTTTGGCAATGAATCATCACCACCACAGGTCAGCTGTTCTGTAATAAACTTTTCTCTCCTGCTTTAAAATAAATATCAAAAAAGGAAAACAGTGCTGAGCTCAAGTGGTAGAGCATTGGCCTGAAGGACGTCAAAGCTTAGGACAGTGCTCATGTTGAGTTCAAGCACAGGCTCCCCGTCCCTACCAAAATGCTTCTAATTACGAAGATATGTATATATATTTTTCCTTGATTGAAATTTAGTACCTACATAAATTTGACAGTATACATTTTAACCTTCCCAATGATAAATATCATCTTTCTACGGGGGACGGGGGAAGAGGGGGAGTCGGGGAGAGGGAATGAGAGAGGTAACAGTACAAGGGGGTATGGGAGGGGGAGGGGGAGGGTATGCTGAATGATGGAGGTAACAAACAGTGCAAGGGGAGGGGGAGGCGGGAATGATGTAGGTAACAACCAGTACAAAGGGGAAGGGGAGGGGGGAGGGCAAGGGAGAAAGATGGAAGTATGAAACAGTACAAGGTGGAGGGGGAGGGAAAGGGGGAATGATAGAGGTAACAAACTGTACAAGGGGGGAGGAGAGGGGGATGGGAGAGGAATGGGGAGGGGAATGATGGAGGTAACAGTACAAGAGGGAGCGGGAAAAGGAGGGGAATGATGGAGGTAACAAACAGTACAAGGGGGTTGGGAGGGGAGAGGGAGGAGGGAGGTGGAGCGATGGAGGTAAGAAACAGTACAATGGGGAGTGGAGCTGAGGAACTATGGAGGAAAAAACTGTACAAGGGGAGAGGAGGTAGGGTGAGGGGAATGATGAAGGTAACAAACAGTACAAGGGGGGAGGATGTTGGGGTCAGCTGTACCTTTAAGGGGCCACAGCTGACCTCAGCCTGTCCCTCTCCTTCCTGTCTTTACCGGAAGAGAAGGGATTCTGACATCATTTGAGGGACAGCTCCTTGGGACCAATCATGGGCCCCTCTCTCGTGCCTGCCTTTGGAGTATATCTGGGAGGTTCCTCATTTGAATAAACAGAAGCCCTAGAGGTTTTCTCCAGGGACCCACACGCCACCGAGGCTACCCGTGGCCATCACTCCCTCGTGAGTGGTAATGGACCACCCAGGAAGGGGCGGACAAGCCCATTCCCCCCCAAGCAAGGGGAATTCGAGAGACAGACGAGGCTACCTGTGGCCATCGCTCCCACGTAAGAGCGATAAAGGGCCACCCAGGAACAGGCAGACAAGCTCCTTCCCCCCCCAAGCTAGGGGAAGTCGAGAGAGAGCCCACAGAGGGGAGGGGGGAGGGAGGGGGGAGGGGAGCAATGGAGGTAACAAACAGTACAAAGGAGAGGGGAGCTATGGAACTATGGAGGTAAAAAACTATACAAGGGGAGAGGTGGCAGGGTTGGGGGAATGATGGAGGTAACAAACAGTACAAGGCGGGGACTGGGGAGGGAGGGGGAGGGGGTATTATGGAGGGAACAAACCATACAAAGGGTAGGGGGAGTGGAGATGGAGGGGAGGAGGAAAGATGGAGGTAAAAAACAGTAAGAGGGGGTGGGGGAGGGGGGAAATGGAGATAATAAACAGCATGAGGATGGAAAGGGAAGGGGGATGGGGAATGATGGAGGTAACAGTACAAGGGGGCAGGAGGAGGAGGTTGGGGAGGGTGCACTGATGGAGGTAACAAACAGTACAAGACATGTACTCAAGTCCTAACGTATGAAACTGTAATCACTTTGACAGTCAATAAGGGAAAAAAAGAAAAGTGACAATAATAGATGCTGGAGGGTGGGGGAATATGGCCAAAGGGAACTCTCCTACAGTTAGTGGGAATGTAAATTTGTTCAACTATTCTTGAAAGCAGTATAAAGGTTCCTCAAGACACTCAACATAGAAATTTCCTATGACCCAGCAATTCCAGTCCTGGGCATTTATCCAATTAACCACAAACCACACTAAGGCTACCAGCACTGCATGTTCATTGCAGCATTGTTTAGCATATCCAAGATATGGAATCACCCAGATGCCCCTCGATTAAATTAATGGATCAATAAAATGTGGCATATATATACAATGGAATTCTATGCTTTCAGCAGAAAGAATGATATTGCTCTAATCATAAGGAAATGGAAGTACTTCGTGTGACTTTTTCCTATTTTTTTCTAAGTGAAGAGAGCCAGACCCAAAGAAACAAAAACGCTATGTTCTCCCTTATTGGTATTAATTAGTATATGTCTTGGATAGTCCTAGCAGATGATCACAATATCTCAATAGCTATATACAGATGATTATATAAGATGATGCTAGGAGAAATGGTTCCAAAATATGGAAATAAGTGGTTTATCATTATGTTGTTAGTTTCACCCTACTGTGTGATTTTTTTTTCTTTTTTCTTCTGTTCATTTTCACTATGACTTAGCCCCTGTTGTCACTGCTAATTCTGGTACCATGGCAATTTTATATATGTCTTTCTGAATTAGGGAAGGGAAGAGGAGCATCAAAATGTTGAGATAAGGGATAAAATGCGAACCAATGCAACAGCAATATTTACAAGAAAATATGTTGGAAATTAACTGTACAAATTGAGGTGGGGTAATTGGAAAGGAGGGAAGGTAGGAAATAAATGAGCAAGGGGTAACAAGTTGGACAAGATATGTATTCACTATCTAATGTATGTAAATGTACCCTATATGTACTTCACCTTGACAGTAATAAAAAAAAGACAAAAATTAATCACAGTGAGCGAGACCAAAAGAAACATATGTTGCATGGTCTCCGTCCTTTACAGTCATTAGAATGGGCCTAGGAATCTACAGGGAAACACAGTGGATGGTAAAAGACAAATCATACCACTTATACATGATATATTATACAGGACTCTAGCCATTCAAACAGTGAGACCAAAGATGGATATTCTTAGGACAGGATCACAATAGGTCAATAGCTATGTGCACATGATAACACAAAAGGATGTTTATTGAAGTGAACTTCAAGAAATGGAAAGGAGATTTTTTTATTTGAGTTTTTATGATTTTTTCCCCTTTTGTTGTTTTTGGTGATTTCTGTGCTTTTTGCCTTGTATGTAAGTTTATCTGTGTTGGGAGAGTAAAGGGAAGTACAGAAATGGTGGAACAAAATGTGAACAAATGTACCAGGGATACTCATCAGATACTGTGTTGAAAATTAATCTGTATAACTTGGGGATGGTTTGAGGCAGGGGGGAGGGAATGGGGGAGTAAATGAAGGAAGAGGTCACATTGTTCAAAAAGAAATGTACTCAGTACATGACCTATATAACTATAACCCCTTTGTACATCACCTTTACAATAAAAGTAAATTATAATAATAAGAATAAAAATTGAGAAACACATATGAAAGAGTAATAGAGGACAAATTTCACCAATGAATGTTATACATGGAAGTATCCCAATGTATCCCCTTGACACAATTAGTAGACACTAACAAAAAAATTTAGATAAAGGTTATAAAACTATAAAATAAAAGAAATGCATCTTCCATATATTTAATAGGTGTATTTGGTTCTTCAGAAATACCACAGGAGCTGTTATATCGATCTTTCAATAGAACCATCAAAAGAAAAACCTATAAAACCTTTCCCATAGGAATTAAAGGGCTCATTTCAGTAAAAATCAATAGCTTGAGGCACTCAAACTTTTTTCTTGGAGGCTGCCAAAACTTTCTTATTTTAATATTCCATTTCAACATCTAGGAAATGTGAATGCTAGAGAGGATCCACTCACTGAACATTTCTAAAGCCACATAGGTGCATGCGCTAGGACTCATAGATTATAGGGCTTTAAAATTATATACATCAAGAAATATTACTATGCTGTAGAAGTGTGGCCTGAACTTGTATGTTGATTCAGCTTAAGCTCATTGAAATAATAGCACATATTTCAATGGTCAAAGATGAGAAATTCATTCACATGCAAGTCATACTGTAACAATAATAATATAATAATAACTGGGCCAGAAAATTCATGGGCTGGACTGTGAAATCAAAACCTGATATCTAGAAATTTTGTCTGATCTGGGTTTTCTGAAAGTTCCCCAAGGTGTTTACTACTGAGTGAAATTTTCTTTTGTCCTTTTTTTTTTGGTCAGTAATAGGACTTGAACTAAGGGCTTCGATTCTCTCTGAGCTCTTTTGTTCAAGTCCAGTACTCTATCACTTTGAGCCACAGTGCCACTTCTGGTTTTCTGGTGGTTAATTGGAGATAAGAGTCCCACAGACTTTCCTGCTCAGACTAGCTTTTGATCTGTGATCATCAGATCTCAAGCTCATGAATAGCTAAATGTACTGGTGTGAACCACTAATGACCGGCTGAAATTTTCTTGTGAACTATGTGTTAACAATTTCAAGCCTTTTTATTTGTCATTGGAGACATATGAAATGTAAGTTCTCCTGGGACAGTGTTCTAATATTTACATGTAGGCCAAATACATATTGGCTGCTAAATCTTTTGGAAGAGCCAATTAAAAATTTTCAAAACTGAATAAGTTGGTTAAGATTGCTCCTTTCCCAGCTCTCTTTTGCCCCTTTTCCTGCCTTCTGTCTTTCAATCAGGCTGATTATCTTGCAACGACTCTTTCTAACTTTAGACTCAAAAGAAAAGCTCTAAATTACTATGAATGGGAGATGATTTATGAAATTATACTTGAGTTACTGTCTGATTGAATGTACTGGTCCTTGAGAATACAGATGTTCCCATCCTTTTGACATCGCCAGCCATCCTTTTCTGAAGGGTGAATGGAAATGTGCGAAGAAGAAGACCATGGGAAGTGTTGCATTCAAAGTGTCATTCCAGGAGCAAGGAAGGTGTTAGTTCTATTGTGCAATGTAAGGTTTGAATCACCCACATGGCATTTTTGTTGAGATTTATAGGAAATATTGGCAAAGCAGAACCATTCTAGAGTATGGTAAGCCAAGAAAATAGAAAATCTGCCTGATAATGGAGAATTCTGAGTGGGTAGCCATATTGAGGAAATAATGACAATGTTTGCTAATGTATGGTAGGTCATTTCTACTACCCAACAAACTTTGCCCAAGAGTGCAAGTGAGTAGGGAATAAATCTCTATTGAAAATAAGAAGTCCTCCACCACACACATGGTTGCTTCAAATAACGTTCTTTTATGTGCTGGCCTCATCATCCTTGATAGAATTCAGCAGTTAGCAGTAGAGATCACTTCTTGCCTAGAACACCCTTTACTAACTTCCATCCTGAAACAACTTCTAAAGTCCAGAATGTTCCCTTCCTAAGCTTATTCTAGTCTTTTGAGATCCTGCTGAATTTTTAAAATGTGATGTTTCTTGCTCAGCACGTTCAATAAAACCCACTTGTGAAAGAAGTGCCCCCATCCCTCAAAAAAGACTCACATGATAAGTACAATCTTAAGTACCAATTATGTGTCAAGCCTGTACTAGGCACACGCAAAGTCTTTTGTTGAGAGTGGATCATCTGGGGGACTGGGGATATGGCCTAGTGGCAAGAGAGCTCGTATACATGAGGACCTGGGTTCGATTCCCCAGCACCACATATACAGAAAACGACCAGAAGTGGCGCTGTGGCTCAAGTGGCAGGGTGCTAGCCTTGAGCAAAAGAAAGCCAGGGACAGTGCTCAGGCCCTGAGTCCAAGGCCCAGGACCGGCCAAAAAAAAAAAAAAAAACCACAAAAAAAAACAACAGAGTTGATCATCTGGGAGATCTTGTAATGACAGTGCAATGTTAGCAGGTGTGTGGAGAAGCAGGGTGTATGGAGGAAAAAACTGATGGATCTGTATATTTCCCTGTGTGTTGAAGGAAAGGTGGAGTGAAGGGAAAGAAAACAGTCACATGACTACTTGGCTCAAGGCTCTGTAGAAAGACCTTTGGCATTTTGTTAGGAGATTGATGGTCGGGAAACGACTAGGCCCATTGTACAACCCTTCTGCATGACTGGCCTTTTAAATCAACTTTCTGGAGATCAGCTTGATATTGCAGGCTATTTGAAATTTTGCCTGGGATTGAATTAAAATGGCCATTTCTTGGAATTTTTTAAAATAGAATACAGGAGACAGAATCATCATGATTTTTTTGAAAAATAACTTTTGGCATAAAGACCACTTGTTTGCGAGCAGAGGCAGATCTGGTCTCTGGTCAGCTTCTCTTCCCTCGGGTGCCTCTGTGGGGCCACATTCACGGTCTTTCTCATGGGTGGTCAGATGTTACAATGGGCATCCCACATCCCTGTCTTGCTTTGGGCCTGGACACACTGATCTTTTTGTTACAATAGGGTTGGTCACCTCGAACTCAACCCTGTGAAAGGTCTGAGGAAATGTGGTTGGAGATGACAACCACGTGACAGACAGCTGTCAGTTCAAAGCCAGTTCAGTGTCAGGGTTGAAAGGAACGACAGGATTATGGTCCCTGGGAAGAGCTCACGGGGGGGGGGGGCGGTCCTTTCTCAGGGCCAAGGGACACATGGATATCTCCACTGTGGATCATTACACTATACACCATATGCAGCACTTGATTCCGAAGGCCTTGATGGTGGGTGGAGGTTGATTTTTACTTGCTCTCCTGTTGGTTTGGCTGTTTGGTTGGCAGGCTTTAAATGCCCTTTTGTATGGTGATGAAAAAGGGCTTTGGTAAAACATAAGTTTCATGAAGGGATCCATTGTGTACACGTGTACCTTTGTTATGTCCAAGTCGCAAGAAGACCATCAAGAAAACCACCGAGAGCCAGACGTTCTGAGATGCAAAAGCAAGGCTTTACTCAGGTGGGCTGCAGTGGTCTTCTTGGTGGTCTTCTCGCGACTTGGGCATAACAGTTCGCATTTCATCTGGATTACCCCCAGAGACCACTGAGACCCCAGACCTGAAGGTAAGAATACAGCACTGTTGATTTGTCTTGTCCTGTCATTTGTCTGTTCGTCTGCTTTGCTTTCACTTTTCTTCTTGAGAACGGCCATTCCAACTCATATTTCTTGAAGGGGTTATCGAAGCAGATGCCCTTCCACAGCAATCCTGGAGGAACTGGGAGTCATCACAGATCTTCCACCCTCGAAGGAGGACCCCTAGAACCCTGCCTTGATACGAGTAGTGTGCAAGTCAGTTCGGTTTTTGGCCAGAACTGACCGGGAGGGTCTCCTAACCGAGGCTCAACCTGCCCAAATTGATCTTGGGTCTGCTCCTTCTGTTCCTTCACAGGAGTCAGCTGATCAACTTGGGAGATCTCCAGTTTGTAAGTCTTTTAAATATCAGGCCTGTGTGTATTGTTTTTTCTGTTTCATGGAAATTGTTTTACCTCTTGTTACTTTGTGGACTGAACAACTGACGAGACTGATAGCCATGAGCAACGTCCCTTCCACTGCCCTGGACTTGACTTTAGCCCACTGGAAGGAAGTTACTCACAATAATAGTGTAGAGATCAAGAAAGGAAAGTGGGTGACTCTCTACTCTTCTGAGTGGCCCATTTTCGATCTGGGGTGGCCACCAGAAAGGACGTTGAATTGAGTACAATTCTCATAGTAGAGGACTATGGTTTTAATTCCTTACATAGCATGTTGTGGATTCTTTGTTGTTATTTTTTGTGGGGAATTAATGCAGGTGCTGTCCCTGAGTTCACTCACTTTCTTCCTCTCTCTGTCTCTCTTATCCTCTCTTTCTTTTCTCTTTCTTTCCTTCCTTCCTTCCTTCCTTCCTTCCTTCCTTCTTTGCCAGTCCTGGACTCAGGTCCCGAGTAGTGTCCCTGGCTTTAGTTTTTGTTCAAGGCTAGCACACTAGCACTTAATCCACTGCTCCACTTCTTTCTTTTTCTATATATGTGGTGCTGAGGAATTGAACCAAGGGCTTCGTGTATACAAGGCCAACACTCTACCAGTAGGCTACATTCCCAGCTCTTCTCCTTTCTTTTCAAGGCTAGTCCTCTGTCACTTTGAGCCACAGTGCCACTTCCAGGTTTTTGGTTTACTAGTTAATTGGAGATGAGACTCTTTAACAGACATTCTTGTCCTCAGTGGCATTAAACCACGATCCTCAAAGCTCAGTCTCCTGAGTAGCTAGGATGACAGACAGGCATGAGCCACCAGCACCCTGTACATTGGGACACTTCTAAAATGTAGATCTTAAGCTTAAATAGCTCTTCTCCACTGCTTTATGAAAGGAGCCCCACTTGACTCCATCCTCTTTTTAATTTTCTCAATGCTTATAGCATTCTACAGACTTGTTCTCTTCCTGCTTTTCTGTCTCTGTCTCTTCTTCCTGGAATCTTCCCCATTCGTGTATGCATGTCAAATGGCTACCCATCCTTAATGACCTACTCAGATGTCAAGTTGAAATGATAAGTCTTCTCTCAAATCTTCTAGGTAGATCAGAAGCTGTGCTAGTACTGGTTATATTGTTCTCCCTAATAATGCCACATAATTCACATCCGGTTTTTTTTCTGAGCTGGGCTGTCTCCATAGTGTCTTCCTCTATAGCACATTTGTATCAGAGTTCTATGGAGAGTTGGGAAACAGATCTCAATGAACTCGTGTTCCAATAGGAGATGATTTGGTTCATCCTAGCTGATATCTCTATTGTCTGTAGCTATTAGATAATGGGGTTGGGTTCAAGGACTTCCAAATGTCATTCTTGCCTTCAAATTTGGCCTTGTAAAACAATTTATTTTAATAATAGGACATGGAAAGTTTACATGTTGTTCTATTTTGTTAAATAGAGGTACTGTGATTCTTTGTTTTTAAACTCTAAGTCTTTGTACAAAGGAGTTGTATTCACCATATCAGTTGAGTACAATTCATCCCCTTCCTTCATTCTCCCCATCTCTCCTAACCCATGGCTTGCCTCAGTTTTCTTAACCTTAAAAGATATGTACAAAGTGCACCACGTGTGAGAAGAGAATGTTACAGGTTGAACAATACTGAAACATATTGCATCTGTGAATGAAGATGGCAAAACAAAACTCTGTGAAAGCTATTGAATAATAGGGGTTGAGAGGGCAGAGAATGTGAGAGTAAAGGAAGGGTTAATTTAACACAATTTATCATCAATTGTAAAATCTCTTTTAAAAGGTGCTAAATTGAAGAGTTCTTTTTCTGCAAGTAGTATTTGCAGTAAAAACGTTGTTAGAATTTTGAGATGATTTTTCCCCTTTTTTTGTATTAAATTTAGTACAAATATTGTAAAAGTTAAATAATTTTTCCCCAGACTCTCAATGTTCCATCTTATAATATGAAATAGAAAGGAAATCAGCATGCAGAATAACTATGGTGCCCAGTGTTGAAAACATTACATATATAAAAAGTGTACTCCCTGGAAAGACACTAGTCAAATTTCCCTTCTAACAAATTTGAGGATATATCATGTAACAGTAATATTTAATATAATTAATTGCGGAGTTTTAGTAAATGTTGGCCTCCAGTGAGAAAATCCCAGATGGTAGGTGGGATTTTCACATTACGGTGAGTACAGTGTTGAAGTTGACATATTTGGTCTCCTGGGTATCCTTTATCACTAACTGCAAGAACTCCACTCACCTAATTTTCTTTAGCAAGGGAAAAACTATTCTCTTGAATAGACACTTAGGTCAGAGAAAATAAGGTCAAAAGAAGTAGTTTCAGTTAGGTTAAGTAGAATTTGGTACACTCAGCATTTTCTCTTCCAATTTTTTTCTAGCAGCCAGTATTATTTTCATTGACCTTCATTAAATTTTTACATGTCAGCACTGCTTATCCATGTTCTTAAAGATTTTTGCATTTAAATAGTTTGGAGTAGAAAACGGTAACATAAATAGTGCCATAATCATAAAGTGTGTAAAAAAGTATGCTGGTTATTTTTCCCCCCACTGAGGTATCATTGGTGTCCCCTATAGAAAGGACTCAGTTGGAGGATCAGAATTGTTGGAAAGTCTGGCTCCCCTGTTAATGAGTAGTTTAAGCTTGGAAGGTCTTTAAGTGCTTCCAGCCTCAGTTACCTTCTCCATCAAAAATAGAAAGAGAAGCACCTCTTGATGATTAGCAATACTGCATGGAAGCTCTCTAGAACTAAAACAGCATCTAAGGAATGTAGTCTAAAAATCACTGCCATAGAATGATGCTAGTTAAGAGTTATGTTATTATGGTCCTCAGAGTCAAAGTTTTACTGAAAGAATTGTATGCTACAGGTTTTCCAGTGCCCAGCCCATGATAGTCTTAATAAATATTGAAGAACTGAGTGAGTTAGTAAAATTGTGTGCAAAGAATGCTTAGTTGAGCATCTCATTGGTGCCATATGGTATAAATATGAGTAGGATAACTGCAAAGAAGCTTCAGAGTGGAGAAGTATCCAAATGTCCTCAAATCCCCGAGTTGCCAGGAAAGAGATCTTGGCTCCATTCTCCAGAAAGTTCCAGGAGAGGGACTTGCCTCCCAAGGGTTTGGCTGAGGATAGACATGGGTTCAGGGCAAAGTGGTCATTTCCAGGAAGGTCCCACCCTGGTGCAAAATGGTCTCCTTGTAAGGGCAGAAGTCCTGTGGGGCCTCATTCATTGTTGAGGCTTAGTAAAACCTGGGCTGGCCTTGCCTGAGCAGGGAAAGCACGCCGTGTTTAGCATTTACTCTACTTTGCTCATTCATACTAGGGTATCATGATGAACACCTAGTCTTTTTCTGTTTCATTAATTATTGAATTAGGTTTGCGTGTATCTTTACATGTTTCATTTTAGAGTATGTTGTGCCTGTTGGGTGCTTGAATTCAGGGCCTGGGAGTGGTCTGATTTTTTCTTTTTTAAATCAAGGCTAGTGCTCTACCACATGAGCCACAGCTCTACTTCCAGGCTTTTTATTTTTGGCTGGTTACTTGGTGATAGCAGGCTCACAGTCTTTAAGGCTAGTGCTGGCTTTAAACAGCAACCCTCAGTTCTCAGCCTCCTGAGTAGCTGGTGTAAGCATGAGCCAATGGGGCCTAGCATATTTAGTTAGTTTTTGAGAAATAGATTTTATAGGTTAATCGAAAAGCATATACAAATTATTTCTCCTAATTCTTGAACGAAACTGCTTAACAAGAAGAAATTCCAGAACTGGTATCTTGTGTGTTATGGAGAGGTGGTCTATGTCTATGCATGCCAGTGGCTTGTTCTGTTTGCTTTGCCTTCTTGAATACTAGACATAGCTTTCCAACTTCAACAGCCATATTTTACAGCATTATCCACCCCCCACACATACACACACACGAATCACAAGAATGTGCGCATATATTCTTTCTCTAACAGTGTTATTTTCTATAATGAAGTATTTCGTCTGCAGAGAAATCAAAGGAAAAAGGAAAATGCTCAAATTATTGCAGACAATTTTTAGTCACCCAAAACTCCTGTTGTTTATACTATTTGCTGTGGTGAAAAAAAATCATGCATTGTTGCGTGTTCTCTTTGTAATATGTTACAGATAGCCACACTTTTTTCTGAAAATAAATGCCCCAAAGTGAATTTTTAATCAATGTGCTGATTTAAGTGCAGTCCAGATTTTATGGTAAATTAAATTCACCATTTGAAAGGTTTACATTTTTCCCAGAAATAATTTCTTGTACCATGTACAGTTTTTCCATTACTAATGAAGTTATCTTGACGAATGTGTGTCACAAATAAGGAAAGTCCCAATGGGCTAGATCCAGACCGCAGATGAAAAGTGAAAACAGGACTCCAGCTCTCTCAGGCTGGCTCATCCCATGCTATCGATAAGGCAGATACAGGAAGCTATGGTGATTCAAGTAAAAGAGCGAAGAATTAAAACATTTTCTTATGCTGAAACTTACAATGGGATTTTATTTAGTTTGGTGAAGAACACCGTGAACAATTTTTTTGTGAGATTTTCTCTAGTTTCCTTCCTTTTGTGGTGGTCTTCAGATACCTAGATCTTTACAAATCCACTTGAATAAAGAACATTTACTGTTCTGAATTAAAAAAGGTTTTTTGTTTGTTTGTTAGCTCTGACTTACCTTTAAGGTCGCTAGGGGATTTAATTTGACTTGTATTTTAGACTTTATTTTTAATGAGTAGAAATTATACTGGAAGGCAGGGTCTGGCTGTGTTGCCTTGGCTGGTATTAAGGTAAAGTGCTCAATCAATCCTCTGTCTCAGAGTCTGGAGTCACTGGGTCTGAAATATGAGCCCTGGTGCCCCAATACCCAGCTTCATTGCATTTCCTTGTTTTCCCAGGTATAGGGATGACAGTTTGACTGTGTTTGTCACTGAGGGACAAATGAATTTGGAGTGTGTTTTGTCTTCCCCCTTCTCTCTCCTTCTCCTTCGCTCTCCCTTGTCTTCCCATCCCCTCCTCCCTTCCCTTCCTTTCCTAGTCCTCTCCCCTGCTTCTTTTGTCCCTTCCCCCCTTCTCTCCCTCTCTTCTTTCCCACTCCCCTCTTCTGTTCCCTTCTCTCCGCCTCTCCAGCTTTATTCTTTTTCTTTTCTTGCAGCACAGGGAATCAAACCCAGGGTCTTGGGCATGCTAGGCCTACCCAAATGGAGTTTTATTTCTGATATTATATTTGGAAAAAATGACTGTGGTTTTCAAATATTGTTAATCCCCTAAACTTCTCATCCCTCCAACACAATAATCCCAAAGCCTATGGACTTTTACAGCCAATTAAACAAGTTGTAGTGAAATATTTGAGTTTGATCCTCTCCATCATGAGATTTAGGATGACCTCAGATGTGGGCCATGCAGTTAATCTGACAAAGGCACGGGCCATACCAACCTGGAGTGGACTTCCAAAAGCTAGATGTCTGGCTTGACATTATAAATAGATTATAACTGTAATTGCGGCTTGGTTTTCATCGGATGATGACATGCAATTCAGCTATAGAGAAAAATATGTGTATCCATAATTTTTGGTCATTTTCTGTGGTTGAGAATAGCCTCTGTTTTTTTTTCTCCCCAACAATGAATACTTTTTTAGATGGTATTTAAGGTGATCATATTAATTGGTATGGGGGCATCTATGTACTTATGAAATCTAGTCCTAGATCATTAGGACAACATCCTCTGTTCAACATATCTTACCAACTTTAGTGGCAAGAACATCAAAGTCTCTGGGATATTTTTAGGATGTTGGAGGTTACACAGTAGAAGCCATAAGTTTAATATGGGCATTGTCTCTTCAGAAGAGCCTGTCTATTTCATGTGAAGATTTCTGAACCTCCCATGCCTTTGCCACATCATGGCGATGAATCCTAATGTTGGTACTCTCAAGTTATTTCTAAGATTTCAACATAGTTCTGCTGACAGTAAGAAACACAAATATTTCCTGTTCTTTAATGTATACACCACAGCAAAGAAATGCAGGCAAAGGTAGGTCCCGGGACTCAAAGCCTATAATCCTACCTTTTCAGGAGCCTGAGATCTGAGGATTGCAGTTTGAAGACAGTTTGGGCAGGAAAGTCAATGAGATTCTTATCTCCAATAAACTACTCAGAAAAATCTGGAAATGGCACTGTGGCTCATGTGGTAGAATGTCAGCCTTGAGCAAAAGTTGCTTGGGACAGTGCCCAGAGTTCAAGTCCCAGGACCAACAAAATCAAAAATCCCATGCAAGAGTCAGCATTTATTGCTTCAGGAAGAATTTATTGTAATAAACACGAATGAGGAAAATATCATTGTTGAAAAAGACTAAAGAGAAATCATGTCAATGTGTTTGTAGAAAATGGGGTCATTTGATGTTTAAATCTGACTTTGCCTTTGTTCAATGTTTTTATTGCATACAAGATTGCTAGTCTGATCCATTTGGAACTGATTTTGGTATAGGGTGATATGTAAGGATCTAGTATTCGTTTGTTGCATGTGTTGAACCTGTTTTGCCAGCACCATTTGTTAAAGAGGTTATCTTTCTTCCAGACTATTTTTTAGCTCCTTTATCAAAGATAAAGTAGGCATAGATCTATGGGTTCATTTCTGGATCTTCAATTCAGTACCATTGGTCTTCAGGCCTGTTCCGGTGTCAACACCAGGCTGTTTTTACTACTATAGCTTTATAAGAGAGCTTGCAGTTGGGTATTGTAATTCCTCCAGCACTGTTCTTTCTGCTTAGGATTGTTTTTGCTATTCTGGGTCTTTTATTGTTCCATATGTATTTCTGGATTGCTTCCTCTCTTTCATTAAAAAATGGTGTTGGGGTATTAATGGGTATTGCGTTGAATTTGTCAATAGCCTTTGGCAATATTGCCATTTGACTATATTATTTCTCCCAATCATGGAGCATGGGAGTTTTTTCCATTTCCTTAGTTCTGCCTTAATTTTGTTTTTCATGCTTTTAAATTCTCATCATAGAGGTCTTTCACTTCTTTGATTAAGGTTATTTCTAGGTATTTTAAGTTTTTTGAGGATATTGCAAAGGGAGTTGCTTTCCTGATTTCAGTGTCTGTCTTCGGGTCATTAGCATATAAAAGGCTGTTGATATTTGAGTGTTTATTTTATATCCTGCAACTTTCCAAAGTTTTGGATCAGCTGTAGTAGCTAGGGACTAGAGTCTATGGGGTTCTTTAGGTATAGGCTCATGTAAATTTCAAAAAGAAAAAGTTTCACTTCATCTTTTCCTATTTGGATCCCCTTTATGTTCCTTCTTGCCTAATTGCTCTGGCTAGGAATTCTAGTATTCTGTTGAAGAGGAGGGGGAGAGAGCAGACATACCTGTCTTGCTCCTGATTTCAAAGTGAATGGCTTTAGCTTTTCACCGTTTAGAATTATGCTTGCAGTTGGTTTGTCCTAAACTTCCTTTATTTTATTCAGGAATGTTCCCAGGAATCCCAGTTTTTCCAGGGCTATTATCATAAATGGGTGCTGGATTTTATCGAACGCCTTTTCCGCATCCAGAGATATAACCATGTGGTTCTTTGCCTTGCTCTGGTTGATGTGGTGGATTACTATAATTGACTTGCGTATATTAAACCAACTTTGCATCCCTGGGATGAATCCAGTTTGGTCATGGTGTATGATTTTTTTGATGACTGTTGAATTCGATTGGCCAGAATTTTGTTGAGAATTTTTGTGTCTATGTTCATCAGGGAAATCGGTCTACAGTTCTCTTTCCGTGATGAGTCCCTGCCTGGTTTCGGGAAGAGGGTTATGCTGGCGTCATAGAATATGTTTGGTAATGAACTTTCTCTTTCAATTTCATGGAAGAGTTTGAGAAATATTGGTGTGAGTTCTGTTTTGAAGGCCTTGTAGAATTCTGCTGTGAATTCATCTGGACCTAGACTTTTTTCGGATGGGAGACCACTTATTGCTGTTTCTATTTCAATGCTGGATATAAGTCTGTTTAGAAGCTTTAAATATTCATGATTGAGTTTGGGGATATCAATTTTTTCTAGAAAACCATCCATTTCTTCCAGGTTCTTGAATTTGTTGGCGTAAAGGTTTGCAAAATAGTCCCTTATTGTGTTCTGAATTTTGGATGTTTCTGTGGTGATGTTACCTGTTTCATCTCTGATCTTGTTTATTTGGGTGTGCTGCCTTCGTTTTTTGGTCAGGTTTGCTAGGGGTTTGTCTATCATGTTAATTTTTTTCAACGAACCAACTCTTTGTTTTGTTGATTGTTTCAATTTTTTTGTCTCTAGTTTATTTCACTCTGATTTGGTTTTAATTATTTCCTTCCATCTATTGACTTTGGGTTTGGCTTGTTGTTCTCTTTTGAGAAGATTAAGGTGCTTCCTTAAGTTGTTGACTTGCTGTTTATCCACATTGTTGGTGTAGTATGCACTCAGAGATATGAATTTTTGTCTGAGTACAGGCTTTTCTGTGTACCAAAGGAGCTGCTACTTTGTGTACTCATCTTTGTTGAATTCCGTAAACATTTGAATTTCTGTTCTAATTTCTTTAATGACCCACAAATGGTTCAGCAGTATGTTGCTTAGTCTTCATGGTTTGTAGAATTTTGTGTGGTGGCTATTTGAGTTCAGCTCTAAGTTTATTCCTTTGTGGTCTGAGAGAATGCAGGGAATGATTTTGATACTTCGCAATTTGTGCAGATTTTCTTTGTGCCCTAAGATGTGATCTATTTTGGAATATGTTCCATGTGCTGCCAAAAAGAATGTCTATTCTGATATTGCTTGATGAATTATTCTGTAGATGTTGGTTATGTGTATTTGGTCTATGCACTTGTTTAGTTTTGTGGTTTCTTTGTTCCGTTTTTGGCATGTTGATCTGTCCAGAGGTGACCGTGGAGTATTAAAGTCTCCAATTATCAATGTATTTGGGTCTATGAGTGCTTTTAGAGTTAGTAGTGTTTGTTTGATGAAGTTGGGTGCTCCTGTATTTGATGTGTGCATATTTAGGATGGTTAAATACTCCTGTAGGAGTGAACCCTTTATTAGTATGTAGTAACCTTCTTTGTCTCTTCTTACCATTTTTAATTTGTAGTCAATTTTATCTGATCCTAGAATTGCAACTCTAGCCTTCTTTTGGGGGGCATTTATTGGTAGATTTTATTCCATCCTTTCACTTTTAGATGTTTGCTTTTGCTGGATAGATGTGTCTCTTGGAGGCAACAGAAAGATGGATTTTGATTTTTGATTCAACTAATGAGCCTGCGGCTACGAATGAGAGTTTAGCTGTGTACAGTATTCTTGGTTGATAGTTTTTCTTATTTAGGGTTCGGTATACTTCATGCAGCCTCTCCTTGCTTTCAAGGTTTCTGCTGAGAAGTCTGGGGTAATTCTGATTGGTTTTCCTTTATATATGATTATTTTCTTCCCCATAGCAGTTGGACTCTTTTATCCTGTTTTATTGACAATGTGTCGGTGGAATGTCCTCCTCTGGTCTGGTCGGTTTGGGGTTGTAAATGTTTCTTGTATCTGTATCAGCCTATCCTCCGGGATATTTGGGAAGTTCTCGGCTATATTCTGTTAAATAGTTTGCCCATTCCCCTAATTTTTTCTCCAGGTTTTCCTCAATACCTATTAGCCTTAAATTGGGCTTCCTGATTGGGTCTTGGGACTCCTGGAGTAATCTGTTTTGTGGATTGGTTTGATTTGGTACTGTTTTTTTTGACATTTCTTCATAGAGTCTAGGAAATCTATAGCTCCTGAGATTCGATCCTCTGCTTCTTCTAGTTGGGAGTGTAGACTTGCTACTTGATTTCATATCTCTTTTCCTTCTGACTGGTCTTTCCTGATGATTTCCATGTCCTTGCTATAAGTATCTCTTACATCCTGCATGGAATTCTTTTCTTCATTAATTTGGTTTTGAGTGCTGTCACTCAAATCTTTTAGCTGGGTAAATATCTTTTCATTTGCCTCTTCAAGTTCATCTATCTTTCTCTATGTTGAGGCCATGAAATCGTCTATTATTTTATGGATTGATTGATGTCTATGGATGGATAGATTCTGTCTTTCATTGACTGCTCTGCTTCCTGCTTGTGTTGAGTGGGAAATTGGACTCCATTGTTTGCCATCTTGAGTTTCTTCTGCCCTTTCGGAACGGGAATGCCAATCTACAAGCACCTTTGAGCACCATTTAAGACACAAAGTAGACCCTACCAAGCAATGTCATGTAAATCTTAGAAGTTCACAGTTATATACAGATACCTTGTATAACTGTATATAGAATTATATTTGCTGTTCCTAAAGAATACATTTTCAACATAACAACCAATCCTGAGCCATGTATACAGAAGTTAATTATTTACTGTTACAATCCTATGAGCAATTTTTGTTCTTATACACTTTTTGAACTGGCTGGATTTCTCTATGAACCTCTTTGATTCACTTGGGTTGAACAGGCATACCCTCTATCCAATAACTGGGGGTCAATGGAGTCTGGAGGTCCTGGAGGTAAATCTGGACAGTAGGTTAGAGGTAGTGAAGGGAATCGAGTAAAATGTAATTGGGGAGGGATGATTTTGTTTTAGTTTCAGTGGCATGGAAATGTGAAGAGTAGAATCGGTAGAAAGAACAAGGTTAAAATGATAGATCATGGAGAGTTAGCGGAAAAGTGTGAAGGGGTTAGTCACAAGAAACGAATTAAAAAGAAAGAGTATGTGAATGGAGAATGAATAAAAAATACTGCAAGACAAATGCACAAAACACAGAAAAATTAAAAATCCCCCCCAGGAAAATAAAATTTACAAAAATGATAAAACATACAAAAATGGAAAACAAAACATCAACGACATCTCAGAGATGAAAAATAGAAAAAAGAGTTTAAAAAAAGTTTAAAAGAATGGAGTCTTCCTTGTTTGGGTGGGCTTTCTCCACTCTCTGGTTTCCTTGCATTGGTCTGTAGTCTATTTTGATGCTTGTGTGATTTGACCTGCTTTCAATTTTCAGGGGGTGGATCAGCTCTGAACCTCCTCCCCTTTCAGTGAAATCCTGAGGCTCTGTGGTTCGCACAGCTTGCACATAGGACTTGGGTGTCCTCTGTAAATGGGAGACATGAACAGTCTTGGGATCCAAGGCTCCTCCCATCTGCTGTGAGACTGAGGATTTTATCGCCTGGCTTTGAAGAGCCTGTGTACTCAGCAGGGCGGGTTGGCTCTGGACTGGTTTACCTGTCTGAGAGCCGCTTGCCTTTGGGTGGTTCCTCCCTCATGGGCATGACAGCCTCCTGAACAGAGCTGGCTATAGAATTCAGCTCCATTTTGGGCTAGGAATTAGCCTTCCTCTGTGATGGGGCCATTTATCTGGCTCGAGAACTGTTTGTTCTCCCATCTGGTTGTTCCTTGCTGCTAGTACCTGCTCTCCACTTTCTGTTTTAATTTAGAAATTCAGGCGGGGAGGGCAGGCACCTCTAGCTGAGTTCACTTGAGTGTGTGAACTGTGGCCCGGATGAGCTTCCTACCTGGGCAGGGGTTGTGCTGCTGGGTGGAGCTGGCTCTCATTGGTCGGTCCCTCTTGCCCTTTTCAAAGCTGGCCCCTTTGTCCTGGCTTTCCCCAGGCCTGGTTTAATTCCAGTCTGGTGGGACCCTATGCCAGTGTCAGAGATGGCGCTGTGCTCTGGCAGTGGGGGAAGGCTACCTCCCAAAAGCTTCTCTGTGGGCACGAGTGAACATATCTTTTGTGGGGTACTCATGTTTCTCTTCATTTTTGGCCTGTCCATGCTCAGCCTGTGATCCACGTCTGTCTGCCACCATCTGGAGGATTTCTTCTTGGTCACCTCTGTGTGCTTTAGGTGCACGAACTGTGGGACACTGTGCCAGCACCAGCACTGGCTTGGCAGAGGGATGGGGCCCAGAACTCAAATCTGTGTTTTCAGGCCAGCAAAGTGGATTTTTCCTTCCTGGACAGAATCCCTGTACTGTTATAACTTACTTGGGCTGTCTTTCTAGGAGTAAAAGTTTCTGGAGTGGTTAAACTGGGGTGTTGGAGAGAGCTGAGCTAGGGCTCTGCTGCTCCTCCACTCAGGGAAAATATTTTTAAATTGCTGTGTGCTGGTGATTAATGCCTAGCTATTTAGAAGACTCAAAGTGCGGATTGCAGTTGGAAGCTAGCCTGGGGAGGAAATTCACTGAGATTCTGGTCTGCATATGACCACCAAAAGAAAACAAAACCCAAAACAAAAAAAACAGCAGAAAGTGCAGCTGTGGTAGAGTGCTAGCCTTCAGCTCTAAAAATCAGGATCAGTGGCCAGGCCAGAACTGGGACCAGTAACCCAGAGACCTAGAGAAATGTTCATTGTGACTAAGCCTGCCTTATTATTTAGAGGTAGAAATGGGCTGTTAAGGTCTTGGGAAGAACTAACTGGGTATCAAACTAATTAAAGTCTCCAAAAATAACTAAAAGTGTATTAAAATGTAGTCTATAATCAGTTGTGCCCAATATTAATGGATTTAACCCTATATTATGATGGGTATTTGAGTTCATAGTTTCCAGTTGGTTTACTCTTTGCAGCTTCTAAAGTAGCAGCCCCCCCTTTTTTGTTTGAGAAATTAGTATTTGATTTTCTTTTTCGTATGTAATTTGGAAATTCTATGCTGAGAATTATGATACCATGTAGAAAGCTGTTGACACACCAATTAGGTGGTTTTCCTGAAGCTAAATGATGCCTGTCACTTGTTAGGTGAACTGTAAGATTTTGATCCCCTCTGCAGGTGAGCTTTACCTGGCCATTATTTTTAAGGACTCTCACCAGAGCTCATAAAGATGGGTTCAGGTACTGCTACCATGTTTACTAGTAAATACTTTGGGAGTTGGCTAAGCTCTCCTAGGACTGCAAAAATCAGTTGGGTCTATAAGAAACAGTGGTGTCAAGACTCTGGCTAATTCCTCCCTTTAGGTGGCTGTCCATGTGTCCTGTTTGATGTGTAACAACATCCTGTGCTTTGACCTAGGAGCCGGTTGTATCCATAATTCTACAAACAAACATGTTTCCAGATGCTTTCAAATAATGTCCCAAATGAGAACTGTTTTTTGAAGCGTACCCTGTGTGTAAAGATGATGGGTATCAGTGTGGGTTTCTTTAGGAGTAAAGGAAGCAGAGGGTGATTAGGACAAACAGGATCTGGGTCTCCCTGTAGTTGGAGGCATTCACTGTGGTATTGTGGTGGTGGATGCAACAGTAGAAGACAAATTCTCTTCCCTCCACCTTGTGATTGCTTCTACTGCCATATGACAGGGTTGGGCTCAAGATCTACCTGTTAGTGTTCCTACACAGTACGTGTGCATGGCCATGAACACACTGGAGTCACAAGGCTGCACAATCCCCAGGTCTATCTGCAGAGAAGTCCAGTGTTGCATAGTGGGCTGGGTGAAAGTTGTCAGTGCACACTGAGATATATCATGTGTACTCATGGAGGCACAGTATCTTGCTGTGGAAGTGAACCCTGGGTTAATGAGCAGGAAGGTCACCCTGGAGAGTTCACAGAGGCTGCTGTGTCTGGTTTACTATTTGCAGAGATCACCTGGGTTCCTGCTTCTATTCCACACAGCTTTAAGCTATCTATTGGGTATTTCAAAATAAATATGACTCTGTGTGTGTGTGTGTGTGTGTGCGTGTGTGTGTGTACGTGTGTGTATGAGATAGAGAGAGTATCCATATACATATGTGCACTAATACTTGAGCTCAGGGCATCTTTCTTTAATTTATGTTTATTTTCAAGTTGGTGTACAGAGGGGTTACATTTTCATACCTAAATTAATGAGTACATTTCTCATCAAACTTGCTACCTCATCCCTCATTTTTCTTCCAGATTTTCCCTCCCTCCATTTTTACAGTTAGTTTACAACATATCTTGTAGTTATTACTTTTGCATTCGTTCTCGTTTTACCATTTGCCTCAATATTTTGATGTTCCCCATCCCTTCCCTAATTCACACACACACACACACACTCACACACACACACACACACACACACACACACACACACAAACACATATATATATATCCAGGGTATCAAAATCAAAAACAGTGACAACAAGGCCAAACCATAGGGAAGATAAGCAAATGGAAAAAGGAACGATTTCATATAGCACGTTAAAAATAACAACAATGATAACCCATTTGTTTCCATGTCTTAGAGTTTGTTTCACTTCACATCATTTTATGTGATCATAGGTACATAACTACTGAGATATGGTGTTTCATAATGGCTTTCAAGGCCCACTGGCACTCTGCTAACATGGACACATAGCATGCCTTCCAGTCCGGCCCCGCCTATTGTGCCACCTGTGCTGCCCTCGAAAGTTCTCAGTGTTGTGTGTGTAGTCAGAGGCTACCTACAATTTTTTCACATTGCATTCTTGAATTCCTCCAATGAGATTTTGCTTAAATAGTCATGCAGTGTAGGGTTTATTGAAATATATAGTCTTCAGTCTTTGGACATATTTGATGGAGTTCAATTTTTGTTATGTTAAACACTTGTTTTCAGGTAGTATCCATCATTTGATTCTGGACATCATCACCATCCGCTGTCATTAAAAAGCTGAAATACCTCTTTTTTTATGACAGTTCTTCAGATGTGTGAAATCGCAGATTGCATTTCACACTATTTCAGTATAAATGTTTTTATTTTTAGGATTAATTCCCTTAGATTATTAGGCAGTTTGAATTTGTTTTTTCTTAGAGTGCTTGCTTGCAATACCATATCTGAATAAAGCTGCAGTTTGTTCAGAGAAGAAAACTTCAGTTCTGTATATCATACTGTCTGCTAAGGAACCTCTAATCGCAGTCATATTCTTTCTGGAGTTGTACTTCTGTCCACAGACATAGAGCTTCATGCTTATTTATACTTCTAATTATTTTCATATATGCCACTAAGTCCTGCCTTGTCTACTCATTATTGTACAAGTTTTAAAGGGAAGGAGCACACTGAAACATTTTCTATAATTTAATTGGAGAGAAGAGTCTCATAGACTCCTCTGCCTGGGCTGGCTTCCAACTGTGAACTGTGATCTCAACCTCCTTAGTAGCTACGATTATTGGCATGAGCCACTGGTGCCAGGCAACTTGTCTCATTGTTTTTCCCACCAAATGTCCATCCAGTTTGTAGAGAATCCAACTTTGGCTTTGTCAGGATTGATTGCAATCATGATCATTTCAGTGATATTCAACTGTGGGCTTCATCTTCTGCTTTTGTTGCTCTCAATCTGTTTATGAGGGCCTTTAGAAGTGTCTTCTTAGCCACGATGCTTGCATGAAGCATCTTTTCTGAATAGCCATACTTTTAACTATGGTCCTCCAGAGAATGCTCCCTTTTCATGTTAGCAAATGGTACAAGGAAGAAGGTTTTCAAGGTTCAATAAATTACATGCGCATGGAATCAAACAGATGTAAGCACGTTTACTTACTGGAAAATTTGTGAATGGTGAGTCACAATTCACAACAGCAGTGTACCATTTAGCAAACTCAAGAGGTTTAGAAAATTAAAATGTATTCTTTTGGAGCAGAATATACGTATATATCAGTTCATCAGAATAATATTTTTCCTCTTAAATAATATGGTTAAGAGCAAGTAGTTCTAAGGACTGATGTTTTTTATCATGGAAATAAGGAGGAGACATAATTTACAAGTTTGCAGAAAGTTAGTTGACATTGTCTAGGGTTGGTAAAGTGAAATTAACTTGAAGCGTGCTTGCCTAGCATGCATGAAGCCCTGGGTTCAATGTCCCAGAACCACAGAAACAGAGAAGGACAGAAGTGGCGCTATGGCTCAAGCGGCAGATTGATAGCTTGAGCAAACATAAGCCAGGGACAGTGCTCAGGCCCTGACTCCCAAGCCCCAGGACTGACAAAACAAAAATAGACCCAATAAAAAGAACCTTCAAAATGGGAACCAGAGGCTGGACAAATCCAGCCCCTGCCTCATGAGGCTTCTTCCAGGCTTCATTCAAGGACTGCCATCTAACACCAAGGGACCCTGCTGCTCACCGTCTTCAGGAGGGGCCACATTTCTGCCTTTTACCCCTAATGTTGACGCCCTTTACCAGCAGGAAGCAGCCAGAGAGTCGTCTTCCTTTTCCATAGCTATTAAAAGGGTGGAATGTCAGTTCCCTCCTGGAGGGCTCCAAGCAGATGCCCCCCACCTCATTGAGTCTCCACACAGTTACTGGGTAACCAGCAAGCCTAGAGGCAGGTACCTTCCGTTCCCTAAGGTCACATCCTAATCCATCTGACCCAATCCCCTGCCCTAGATTAGGCAGGGATGGATGAGGGTCAACTGGTCTCTCCCTTTCCTCCCTTCTCTCCGGCCATGGATCATCACCACCACAGGGCAGCAGTTCGGTAATAAACTTTCCTCTCCTGCTTTAAAATAAATGTAAAAAAGGGAAACAGAGCTGTTGCTCAAGTGATATAGCATTGGCCTGAAGCTGACAAAGCTTAGGACAGTGGTCTTGTTGAGTTCAAGCATAGCACCCCCTCCCCACCCGAATGGTTCTAATTATGAAGATACGTATATATATATATATATATATATTTTTTTCTTTATTGAGAGTTAGTACCTACATAAATTTGACAATATACATTTTAAACTTCCCAGTGATAAACATCATCATTCTAGCGGGGAGGGGAGAAAATGGGGAGGGGGAATGAGGGAGGTAACAGTGTAAGGGGGAGGGGGAGGGGGGAATAATGGAGGTAACAGTACAAGGGGTAGTGGGAGGTGGAGGGGGAGGGGAATGATGGAGGGAACAACAGTAGAAGTGGGAGGGGAGGGGGGAGGGCAGGGTAAGCTGAATGATGGAGTTAACAGTTCAAAGGGGAGAGGTAGGGGGAATGATGGAGGGAACAAAGAGTACAATGGGGAGGGGAGGGGTATGATGTAGGTAAAATACAGTACAAGGGGGGAAGGGGAGGGGGCAGGGCAAGGTGGAAAGATGGAAGTATGAAACAGTCCAAGTGGAGAGGGGGAGGGGATGGGGGAATGATAGAGTTAACAAACAGTAGCAGAAGGGAATGGAGAGGGAGGGGAGGGGAATGATGGAGGTAACAGTACAAGGGGAGCTGGAAGAGGAGGGGGGAATGATGGACATAACAAACAGTACAAGTGGGGACAGGAGGGGGGAATTATGGAGGTAACAGTACAAGGGGAGAGGTGGTGGGGGAGGGGGGAATGATGGAGGTAACAAACAGTACAAGGGGGGAGTGGGAGTGCGAATAATGGAAATAAGAAACAGCCCGAGGGGGAGGGGGATGATGGAGGTAACAAACAGTACAGGGGGGAGGGGCAATAATGGAGATAAGAAAAAGCACGAGGGGGGAGGGGGAAGTGGGAGGGGGAATGATGGAGATAACAAGCAGTACAAGGGGGGAGAGGGAGTGGAAAGGGAGGAGGAGGGGGGAATGATGGAGGTAAAAAACAGTACAAGGGGGGAAGGGGAGTGGGGAGGGAGGGGGAGGGGGGAATGATGGAGGTAACAAACAGTACAAGAAAAGTATCCAAGTCCTACTGTACAAAACTGGAACCTCTCTGTTCATCACATTGACAATAAATAAGGGGAAAAATATAATGTGACAATAACAAATGCTGGGGGTGGGGGGATATGGCCAAAGGGAACTGTTCTACAGTTAGTGGGAATGTAAATTTGTTCAACTATTCTGAAAGCAGTATAACGGTTCCTCAAGACGCTGAAAATAGAAATTTCCTATGACCCAGCAATTCCAGTCCTGGGCATTTATCAAATTAACCCCAAAGCACACTAAGGCTAACAGCACCACATGTTCATTGCAGCATTGTTTAGCATATCCAAGATATAGAATCACCCAGATGCCCCTCAAGAAAATTAATGGATCAATAAAATGTGGTATATGTACACAATGGAATTCTATGCTTTCATCAGAAAGAATGATATTGCTCTAATCATAAGGAAATGGAAATAGTTAGAAAAAATAGAAAAAAATTACACTAAGAAAGCCCTACCCAAAGAAACATAAACCGTATGTTCTCCCTTATTGGTAATAATTAATATATGTCTAGGATAGACCTAGCAGATGATCACAATAGCTCAATAGCTATATACAGATGATTACATAAGATGATGCTAAGAGAAATGGTCTCCAAAATATGGAAATAAGTGGTTTATCATTATGTTGTTAGTTTCACCCTACTGTGTGATTTTTTTCTTTTTTCTTCTGTTCATGTTCCCTATGACTTAGCCCCTGTAGTCACTGCTGATTCTGGTACCATGGTTATTTTATATATGCCTGTCTGAATTAGGGAAGGGAAGGGGAGCATAAAAATGGTGAGATAAAGTGTAAAATGCAATCCAATGCAACAGCAATATTTCCAAGAAAATATGTTGGAAATTAACTGTACAAATTGGGGTGGTATAATTGGGAAGGAGGAAAGGTAGGAAAAAAATGAGGGAGTCGTAACAAGTTGGACAAGAAATGTATTCACTATCCAATGTATGTAAATGTACCCCATATGTACTTCACCTTGACAATAATAAAAAAAATTATATTAATCAAAGTGAGCGAGACCAAAAGAAACATATGTTGCATGGTCTCCTTCCTTTATAGTCATGAGAATGGGCCTAGGAATCTACAGGGAAACACAGTGGATAGTAAAAGACAAATCATACCACTTATACATGAAATATTATACAGGATTCTCGACATTCAAACAGTGAGACCAAAGAAGGATATTCTTAGGAAAGGATCACAAAAGCTCAATAGCTATGTGCACATGATAATACAAAAGGATGTTTATTGAAGTGAACTTCAAGAAATGGAAACAAGAGATTTTTTTATTTAACTTTTAATGATTTTTCCCCTTTTGTTGTTGTTTGTGATTTCTATGCTTTTTGCCTTGTATGTAAGTTTATCTGTTTGGGGGAGAGTAAAGGGAAGTACAGAAATGGTAGAACAAAATGTGAACAAATGGAGGAGGGAAACTCATAAGATACATTGTGCTGAAAATTAATCTGTATAACTTGGGGATGGTTTGAGGCAGGGGGGAGGGCATGGGGGAGTAAATGAAGGAAGAGGTCACTTTGTTCAAAAAGAAATGTACTCAGTACATGACCTATATTACTATAACCCCTTTGTACTTTACAAGAAAAGTAAATTAAAATAATAAAAATAAAAATTGAGAAACAGATATGAAAGAGTAATCGAGGACAAATTTCAGCAATGAATGTTATACATGGAAGTATCACAATGTATCCCCTTGACACAATTGGTATATACTAACAAAAAATTTTAGTTAAAGGTTATAAAACTAGAAAATAAAATAAATGCATCTCCCATATATTTAATATTTTACTTGGTCCTTCAGAAATACCACAGGAGCTGTTATATGGATCTTTCAATAGAACCGTCAAAGGAAAAGCCTATAAAACATTTCCCAAGCAATTAAAGGGCTCAATTCAATAAAAATTAATACCCTGAGGCACTCAACCTTTTTTCTTGGAGGCTGCCAAAACGTTCTTATTTTAATATTCCATTTAAACATCTAGGAAATGTGAATGCTAGAGAGGATCCAATCACTGAACATTTCTAAAGTCACATAGGTGTATGCGCTAGGACTCATAGATTATAGGGCTTTAAAATTATATGGATCAAGAACTATTACTGTGCTGTAGAAGTGTGGCCTGACCTTGTATGTTGATTCAGCTTAAGCTCATTGAAATAATAGCACATATTTCAATGGTCAAAGATGAGAAATACATTCACATGCAAGTCATACAGTAACTATAATAATACAATAATAACTGGGCCAGAAAATTCATGGGCTGGACTGTGAAATCAGAAGCTGATATGTAGAAATGCTGTCTGAATTGGGTTTTCTGAAAGGACCCTAAGGTGTTTACTACTGAGTGAAATTTTCTTTTGTCCTTTTTTTTTTTGTCAGTCATAGGATTTGAACTCGGGGTGGGATTCTCTCTGAGCTGTTTTGTTCAAGTCCAGTACTCTATCACTTTGAGCCACAGTGCCACTTGTGCTTTTGTGGTGGTTAATTGGACATAAGAGTCTCACGGACTTTCCTGCTCAGACTAGCTGTTGATCTGTGATCATCAGACCTCAAGCTCGTGAATAGCTAAATGTACTGGAGTGAACAACTAATGCCTGGCTGAAATTTTCTTGTGACCTATTTGTTAATAATTTCCAAGCCTTTTTATTTGTCATTGGAGACATATGAAACCTAAGTTCTCCTGGGATAGTGTTCTAATATTTACCTGTAGGCCAAATATATATTGGCTGCTAACTCTTTCAGAAGAGTCAATTAAAAAATTTCAAAACTGAATAAGTTGGTTAAGATTGCTCCTTTCCCAGTTCTGTTTTGCCCCTTTTTAGCCTTCTGTCTTTCAATCAGGCTGATTATCTTGCAACGACTGTTGCAACTTTAGACTCAAAAGAAAAGCTCTAAATTACTATGAATGGGTGATGATCAAGGATATTATACTTGAGTTCCTGTCTAATTGAATGTAATGGCACTTGAGAATACAGATGTTCTCATCCTTTTGACATCGCCAGGCATCCTTTTCGGAAGGGTGAATGGAAAGGTACGAAAATGAAGGCCATGGGTATTGTTGGGCTCAAAGTGTCATTCCAGGAGCATGGCAGGTGTTAGTTCTATTGTGCAAGGCAAGGTTTGAATCATCCACATGGCATTTTTGTTGAGTTTTAGAGGAAATATTGGCAAAGAAGGACCATTCTAGAGGGTGGCAAGCCACGAAAACAGAAAATCTGCCTGATAAAGAAGAATTTTGGGTGAGACACCATATTGAGGAAATGTTGACAATGTTTGCTAATATATGGTAGTTCATTTCTCTTACCAAACAGAACTCTGGTCCAAGAGTGGAAGTGAGTAGGGAATAAATCTCTATTGAAAATAAGAAGTCCTCCACCACACACATAGTTGTGTCACATAATTTCCTTTTATTTGCTGGCGTCATCATCCTTGATAGAATTCAGCAGTTAGTAGTAGAGATCAGTTCTTGCCTAGACCACACTTAACTAACTTCCATCTTGAAACAACTTCTAAAGTCCAGAATGTTCCCTTCCTTAGCTTATTCTAGTCTTTTGAGATCTTGCTGACTTTTTAAAATGGGATGTTTCTTGCTCAGCACGTTCAATAAAACACGCTTGTGTAAGAAATGCACCCATCCCTCCAAAAAGACTCACACGATAAGTACAATCTTAAGTACCAATTATGTGTCAAGCCTGTGCTAGGCACACGCAAAGTATTTTGTTGACAGTTGATCATCTGTGAGAACTTATAATGACATTGCGATGTTAGCAGGTGTGTGGAGAAGCAGGGTATATGGAGGAAAGAAGAGATGGATCTGTATTTTCCCCAGTGTGTTGAAGGAAATGTTGAAGGAAGGGAAAGGAAACAGTCCCATGACTACTTGCTCAAGGCGCTGTACAAAGTCTTTTGGCATTTTGTTAGTAGATTGATGGGTGGCCAACATCTATGCCCATTATTACTGTACATCCCTTATGCATGACTGGCCTTTTAAATAAACTTTCTGGAGATCAGCTTGACATTCCAGGCTATGTGAAATTTTGCCTGGGATTGAATAAAAATGGGTATTTCTTGGAATTTTTTAATAGAATACAGGAGACAGAATCATCATGACTTTTTTGAAAAATAACTTTTGCCATAAAGACCACTTGTTTGGGAGCAGAGGCAGATCTGGTCTCTGGTCAGCTTCTATTCCCTCAGGCTCCTCTGCGGATTCTGTTGTTGGTCTCATTCACGGTCTTTCTCTTGGGTGGTCAGATGTTACAAAGGGCATCACACATCTCTGTCTTGCTTTGGGCCTGGACACACTGATCTTTTTGTTACAATAGGGTTGGTCATCTCGAACTCAACCCTGTGAAAGGTCTGAGGAAATGTGGTTGGAGATGACAACCATGTGACAGATTGCTGTCAGTTCAAGGCCGGTTCCTTGTCAAGGTTGAAAGGAATGCCAGGATTATGGTCCCTGGGAAGAGCTCACAGGGGTCTTTCTCAGGGCCAAGGGCACATGGCTTATTCCATGGGGTTCATTACACAATACTCAATCATTACACAATATGCAGCACTCGATTCCTAAGGCCTTGATGGTGGGGGGAGGTTGATTTTTACTTCCTCTCCTGTTTTTTTGGCTATGTTTATAATTCCTAACATAGTCACTTGGAAAGAGTTGGTAGATAACTTCTCCGGGCCCGTCCCGTGATTCC
>NW_025960316.1:0-12500 GCF_023159225.1 Perognathus longimembris pacificus
GCTGGGACGGGATTCACCCGAACGAAGCGGCCCAAGCCCGAGAACACGGACGAGAAACGGGAAAGATCCGGGAGGCGGGGCGGGGGGGGGGGGGGTTCCACGGATGGTGAGGTCACAAGCCAGGAGCCCTCCGATAACACCTTAAGCCCAGTTGGGCAGCAGGAGGGTGCCTGCCTGCCTGCCTGCCTGCCTGCCTGCCTGCCTGCCTGCCTGCAAACTCAGTCAATATCCAATATCAAAGGGGAGGAACGGGGAAGGGAGAGAGGGAGGGAGGGAGGGAGGGAAGGAGGGAGGGAGGGAGGGAGGGAGGGAGGGAGGGAGGGAGGGAGGGAGGGAGGGAGGGAGGGAGGGAGCAGAATAGCGGAACAGACCGAGAGCGAGCACGTCTCCCAGAGAGAACGGAGGCCTTCGTCGATGAGTTGATGAAGGAGCCAACGAACATCGTCCCCAAACTTCGCAGGGTCCTTTCAGGAAAACCATAAACCCGCACAGACAGGGAAAGGGGAGGGTAGAGCAGAGCGGGGAGGTGAGCGCGGGAGAGCGGGACGACAGGAAGACAGACAGAAAGACAGAACGGCAGAAAGAAGGAAAGAGAGAAAGAAAAAAGAAAGAGGGGGTCAGGCAGGGAGGGAAGGAGTGAGGGAGAACACAGAGAGGCTTCTTCTGACAAACACAGAGTAGGTGCGCGGGTCACGCACTCACAGCACAAGTCTGAAAACCCACGGAGAAAGTTGAAAACAAGATGGGGAGAACGTGTGTACTCGCCCATCACTAAATCAAAGGAAAGGGCTGGGAACGTGGCTTAGTAGTACAGTGCTTGCCTAGCATGCACGAAACCCTGGGTTCGATTCCTCAGCACTACATAAAAAGCCAGAAGCGGCACTGTGTGGTTCAAGAGGTAGAGTGCCAGCCTTGAGCAAAAAATGAGCCAGGGAGGGACATTGTTCAGGCCCTGAGTCCCAAGTCCCACTACTGGCAAAAGGGAGGGGGAGGGAGAGAGAGAGAGAGAGAGAGAGAGAGAGAGAGAGAGAGAGAGAGAGAGAGAGAGAGAGAGAGAGAGAGAGGAGAGAAAGACAGACAGACAGACGGAAAGGAAAGGAAAGGAAAGGAAAGGAAAGGAAAGGAAAGGAAAGGAAAGGAAAGGAAAGGAAAGGAAAGGAAAGGAAAGGAAAAGGAAAAGGAAAAGGAAAAGGAAAGGAACAAAAATCAAAGTTAAACCAAACCAAACCAGAGCAGCTGCTGGGGAACGGGGAGGGGTGGAACTACACTATGCCCTGCCCAACCTCTCCTCCATGTGCTCCGACTTCGGTCCAGACAGCTAGGCTTTTCTAATCGGCTCCTCTGTAGCAGGATTCGGGGCAAGGGGCAATGAATCGAAATCATACAGGCATATGTTTCAGGATGGAGGCACGGCTCAAATGAAAGCGCTGCCAGCCCGCCCTGCCAGCCAAGTAAGAAGACCCTGACAGGTTCGATTCCCGGCAGCACTGGTGGTACGGTGGAGTCGGTCCACAAAGCCTCCGGGGACGCGCGGTGCGCGGCGGCGGCGGCGGCTGGAGTTTCCGCAGCAGTTATGCACACACGAGTAAGCGGCGGGGTCGGTGGGCAGTATGACACTTGTCAACTGCATTGCCACTCACGTGCCGTGCCTTTGGAGGGGGGCAGCGGGGAGTGAGTGGAAATCCAGGAGAAACGCACACACCACACAAACCCGCCCAAGCAGAGTGGAGGGGGAGGGAGGGGTTCCTATGTCGCTGGGGTGAAGGATGGATTGCTAGATAGCACAGTCCCGGTGGCCTTTATTTGGGGTCCACAAAGGGACGTATGCAGAAACGCAGGGTTGCAGGGGCGGGGGGGGGGGGTCCGCATCGCAGGAGGGGTATAGTGTCAGAGCCTGGGGCATGCCAAACACCCCAGTCCATCAAAAACAGGTAGAGCGCCTGTGCGCCTGTGAGTCTGTGCGCCTATCCACAAGGGAAGTTCACTCGTTCAGTTAGAAGTTCACTCGTTCAGTTAGCAAAAGAACAAAAATTAGGCCATTTGCAGGGAAATGGACGGACGGATGGATGGATGTGTGTGTGTGTGTGTGTGTGTGTGTGTGTGAGAGAGAGAGAGAGAGAGAGAGAGAGAGAGAGAGAGAGAGAGAGAGACAGACAGAGACAGACAGACAGACAGACAGACAGACAGACAGACAGAACCTAGACCAAGCAAGGGAAGCCCAAACTCAGAAATACAGACAGCAGACAAACAGACGAGGGCGCGTGTACATTTTCTCTCATACGAGCATGCTAGATCAAAACTCTAACCTATACAAGACTCTAGACAATCACAGTCTGTCAGAAGGTGTAACTCCTGTGAACATTCACGATACTGCACATAGGACGTGTTATCCAAAGGAATGACAGGGACGTCGGACCCTGGGTTTTCTGTTGGCATTTCTGGCAGCGGCGGGGCGGCGTTTCGTCGAGCTTTGAGTCTGTCTTTTCCTTTTTAACTGGGACAAGGGTAGGGGCGCAGAAATTGAGCCAAGTAGGGTGAACAAATGCATCCGTGGTACATGGCAAGCACCATATGGAAAGTTACCTGTGCAGTTTGTGAGCAGGGATGGGAGGCGGGAGCCGGGGGAGCAAGCAAAAGAAGGGGTAGAAGGGGTAGGAGAAAAGAAAGGAGGGGAATACGGGAGGGAGGGAGGGAGGGAGAACACTAAGGAAATGTACTGATTACTGCACTTATGAGATGTTAAGCCCTCTTTGCAATACCTTGAGATCATAGAACTACGGAACCAGTTTAAGGGGGGGGGGGGGGAACCCTCCTTGTAAATATAAAGGCGCCATTTAGCCATCGGACACCTCACCCAGACAGACCCCTTTCCTTGAAAGTGTGATAGGAAACCGTCTGTCCCTCCGTCCCTCCGCCCCACGCCCGTGCCTCCCTGCCTTCATCCCTCTCTCTCCCTCTCCGAGTAGATAGGATCAGATTACAGGCACGGGACACTGGACCCCCGACTCCAAGAAAGTTTCCCTGTTCGCTGATGTTGTTTCCCTTTAAACAAAACAGCAGAAGAGAGCCGGTGCTGCCACGTCACTACTCTCGCGAGAGTCTCCCGTCACCATTCTTGGCCATCAGCCCGCCGTTCCGCACATTGTCCGTTAGGTGGCGCCCCAGGAAAAGGAACAACGGCCGACCCAAGAACAATCAAGAGAAAACAGGCATCGGAAGGGCCCCGGGGTGCGAGTGGGGAGAAAGGCGCCGATTGATTTTTCACTCACTCACTCACTCACTTCACAGCATGGGGGAGGAGGGGGACCCGAAACCAACCAAACGAACAAGCAAAAATATCAAAACCACTTTCCCAGCTGGACACGTGAACGAGCTGACCGTCAGTCTTCCCTCCTCGGGGCCCACAGTCAGTTCCTCCGTGGAGGTGTCTCTTCACCACCCGAAGAATCCTACCCGATGGAGGAGGCCTGCTGCGGGGGATGGCACAGGCACGCACGCACGCAGGACCTCACCGCAGCTCAGTGCCTAGATGCCTCTGACCCCCATGATCACGAGAGGTCTTTTCCCTTTCTCCTTTGTTGCTGTGGTCATGTTTGTCTGTCCTGTTTGGTTTAGTTTAGTTTTGTTTTGTTCCTTTATCCGTGTCTGGGAGGGGCACAGAAGTGGAGGGACTAAGGGTGAACAAATGCTAAGGAGGTACTCTCTACGCAGTGTATTGGAAATGCATTACACAACTTGTGGGTGAAGACAGGAGGGAAAGGCCTGTGAGAGAGCCAGGGAAGGAGTGACACTGTCCCAAAAGAAATGTACTGGGTGGTTCTGGGGAATCTACTCTCCTTGTAACTGCAACCCACTCTTTTGTGCCTTCTGGGACTTGGACTCAGGTCCTGGGCACTGTCCCCGAGCTTCCCTGTGCTAGCATTCTATAGCATTTGAGCCACAGTGACACTTCTGGCCTTTTATTATTATTTTTTCTCTGTGTGTGTGGTACTGAGGAATGGAACCCGGGGGCTTCATGCATGCTAAGAAGGCCCTCTACTACTGCTGAGGCACATTCCTGCCCCCTGTAAGATTCTGTCACTATTATCAGCCTTTTTTTTTTTTTTAATTAAATTTTATCTACAAGCTGTCATGCAAAGGGGGTGCAGTAACATAGTAAGGCAGTGACTACATTTCATTTCTCGTGATATCTCACACCCTCATTTTTCTTTCCCTTCCCTAGACCAGGTAGGCATATAGACAATATGTAGCGTACCAAAATCATACACAGTAAACAAGTAGGAAATTCACGTAGAATCAGTCTTGTTTTTTCTTTCTAAACACGACACGGAGGAGAAATTATTCCTAAGGAATAGGTTTCCCTTAAAAGTATATACTCCCTTAAAAGTATACCCGAGCCCGTGCCAAGTTATCTGTGTATTTCTAAACTAGAGTTATCTGAGGGGCAGCGAAGGACCGTAAGCCACTTCTGCCGTGGCAGCATTAAAGCAAGAAAGCGACGCAAAGTACCTTCTCATTAACACACGTTCACTTATAAATCTGCACACAGAGGACATTAAACTTTACTAATGCACCGAACTGCGATTAACCTACGAAGGAGGCAAAATAGGAAAATCGGGGATAGAAAGTTTGGTTCATCTTCACCCAGTAGACCTTCTAAAGCTAAAGTGACATGAGTAACCCACAAATGTTTGTTGTGAAAATGCATACATACATACATACATACATACATACATACATACATACATACATACATACAGGAGTAGATGGAATAAAATATGATGTCCTTCTTTTAAAAAAAAAAAAAATGCCCAAAAGCCAGGAGTGGAGCTGTAGCTCAGCTGGTAGAAGAACCCTAGTCTCCAGGGGAAAAAAAGCTCAGGGAGACCACCTAGGCCCCAGAGGCATCTTAGGGCCCCATACCAAGAGTGACTGGAGATTCTTTGATTCCTGCGCCACGTTTCTAACAAACACAGATGTTTCTCCTGTCATTCCTTTGGAGGGAAGGGTAGAGGGAGAGGCAGGGGCAGGGGCAGGGGCAGGGGCAGAGGCAGAGGCACAGGCAGGCCCTGGCCTGACCTGGGCAAGAAGACAAGACAAGGCCCTTGACCTCCTTCCCCCCTTCCCCTTCTCTCTCCTCACTCCAGAGAAATCAGCCACAGGACATCACACACTCACAGTGATGGAGGGGCCTAGGGCAGAGTCCGGGCATGCCAGCCACCCCCATTCTGTGCCCGGAGCGACACTCCACCGGCAGGGGGCGGGTGGTAGCAGCAGTCTGACAAGTTTCAGCTAGGAGGAAGTCAGTCGTTTGCTGCCGCAGGGGGTGGCGGGGGAGAGAGGTGAGGGAGGTGAGCCCGGCAGAAAGGAAAATACCAGAAAAGGCTGACTTTAGGACCAAAGAGGCCAATTTCATAAACACAGAGGGAAGGGTGAGCCATTTCCCTGTGGCGTGCACGTGTCTGTGTGTGTGTGTGTGTGTGTGTGTGTGTGTGTGTGTGTGTGTGTGTGTGTGTGTACAAAGTTAGAAGTGCTGAGGGCTGTGCCGCCCCGCCCCCACCCGGCCAGAGAGCTCTGCTCTGTGTAAACTCGGGGTGGGGGTGGGCCGAAGGCTAGCCGAGCAATCCGCTCCTCCTGGAACTCTAGGCCACTTTCCTTTGTCTTGTAAATGTTCCCATGGCAACGGCTTAACAGCCCTGCTGATAAAAGGGAAAAGGGAAAAGGGAAAAGGGAAAAGGGAAAGGGGCTGGGGGGGGGGGGTGGGGACGAAGGAGGAGAAGAAGAAGAAGAAGAAGAAGAAGAAGAAGGAGGAGGAGGAGGAGGAGGAGGAGGAGGAGGAGGAGGAGGAGGAGGAGGAGGAGGAGGAGGGAGGGAGGGAGGAAGGAAGGAAGGAAGGAAGGAAGGAAGGAAGGAAGGAAGGAAGGAAGGAAGGAAGGAAAAAAAACGCCTGGCAGGCCGCAGTTGAGGCCCTGAATTCAATGGCCACTAACTAAATAAAACGGTTTTAAGAAAATATTAACGAAGAGTCCTAGGCATGGGGTGAGCAGGCCTAGGCCCCACCTATGAGATGTGTGTGGTGGGGAGGGGGTGCTGTGTTCCATTCCCAGAAAGAACCACCAGGAATTCAGAGACAAGACACCTTCCTAGTGAATGAATGAATGGGTGAGTGACTCCAGTGAAGGCACAGACACATCCACCTATTTTGTTTGCCTTTCAGTCCTGCTACCTGTTAGCATAATCACCCTCGTTTTAGGCAGACAGCCTGCCTTCCTCTTGGGTGACCCACAAACCAGGCCCGCCCGGTGACAGTCACCGGTTCCCACCCAACCTGTTGTTGCACCGCAAGCATGTTCTGCCCCGGTCCCTCGGCTATTTCTAGTGCCCAGATACAAAAAGTAGCGTCCCACCTAAGTGCCAAGACCTACAATGTTTTCACAGTCGCCCATTCCCACCTGCAACACACATACCCCCAACCCTAAAAGCATCAGCGACCTATTTCTGTCACAGTCAGGATGCCAATTCCCCGTCCCAGAGCTGTATTTCTAATGTTTAGGTAGTAGCTACAGAAGGTATAGTCCGAGCCTATGTGTCAGAGAGAGGATGCCGCCCCCCCCCCCAAAAAAAAAAAAAAAGCTGGCTATAAATCATCTGAAGAATGTCCTGTCCCAGATGTCTGGTATGTCCAGTGCCCAGCTGTAACAACATAAGACTTGCCTTTCCCAGCCCCTTCTGCCTTCAGCCTCCCTGATACTGTATCACTAGCCCCCTGACTGAAACATTTTAAAATGTTTCTTTCTTCCACAAGACTGTGTGTCCATATGGTTTCTGGGCTGGTGCTTATACTACCAACAACTGTTTAAACACACACACACACACACACACACACACACACACACACACACAATGTCAAAGCCCACCCATAGGTACAACCATGAATGGAAAGCACCCACAGGGTTATCTTTTAAATCCTGTTAGAAGCTCAAGCTACATAGTTACTTTGTTTCTTTTTTCTCCTTGTCTTTTCAGGGTTTGGCTTTCCTTTCTGCAGGTAGCCCTTAAGCACTGTGCGCCTCCCTGTCTGTTTCTCCCCTAAGAGGATGTATATCTTGTTTTGGCGTTCCACTGTGCGTGCGTGTCCAGAGCAGCTTCATAAAACAGGTCGAGATTACTTCTCCAAGGAGCCAAAGCCCCCCTTTGCAATCCCACCATGAAGTGGTCGCAGTGGCCTGGTTTGAGTGTAGGCATCAACTAAAAAATTACCTCCTTTAGCTTGTGCTTTTATTTCTCCTCTTTTCTTTTCCTTCCTAAGACTCCAAGCCCCCCAATCCCCCACCCCCGTATCCCAGAGCTCTCTATCTCTCACCTTTTCTTTCTCTGTAGTTTGAGCCCTGACTTGTATAACCCCATGAATCTCTGTGTCTTTTTTCTTTTTCTTTTCTTTTCTTCTCTCTCTCTCTCTCTCTCTCTCTCTCTCTCTCTCTCTCTCTCTCTCTCTCTCTCTCTCTCTCTCTCTCTCTCTGAGATCTGGTAACCTGGTGGAGATAAAAACTTAGGAAGAAGGGACTCTGGGGCTATCCCAGACGAAACCCCAAATGTTATGCCGAGTCGCGAGACCACCAAGAAGGCCACCGAGACTCAGAAGTTCCGAAATGAATGCAAAAGCAAGGCAAGACTTTATTCAAGTGGGTGGCGTGGCGGCTCGGGCCTCATCTTACCCGACACCCCCCCCCCCCCCTCCGACATAGCGGAGGTTAGGAGGAAGCCAGGAGCTGCGATTGCACAGGGCTTATAAAGGCAAAAAACAAAGTTACAGCAGTCAGGTGTTCAAGCAAGCACGATTAGGGCTCAGGGCTCGCGATGCATTCTTGTGGCGGTTAGAGTTAAGCATTCCCAGGCGGTTGGAGTTCTTGACCGGGTAGGCCCTAATAAGCGTGCCCTGGGTTTGCTCATAGTTTAAGCAGACAACAAAACGGGGGCTGCCTGAAAATGGGGTTTATTTTAACTCTTCATTCCACCCTTCGAAGAGAGGATGAAAAGGGAGGGAGGAAAGGAGGTAAGTAGGCAGAGAGAGAGAGAGAGAGAGAGAGAGAGAGAGAGAGAGAGAGAGAGAGAGAGACAGACAGACAGACAGACAGAGACAGAGACAGAGATAGAGACAGACAGACAGAGACTGTGAGTGAGAAACAGGAGCTACTCCACATTAATTATATTTATTTATTTATCTACCTACCTACTTTATTGATTTATTTTTGCCATTCCTGGGGCTTGAACTCAGGGCCTGGGCACTGTCCCTGAGCTGCTTTGGCTCAAGGATAACCATCTACCACTTGAGCCACAGTGCCAATTCTGTTTATGTGTTACTGAGGCCTAGGACCAGGGCCTCAGGTAGGTTAGATAAGCAAGCACTTTACCATTAAGCCACATTCCCAGCCCCCCACCCCCTGCATTCTTTAATAGAACTGTCTTGTTTGAGTGAGAAGTGAAGCCAGATAGCCTGGGGCTTGGTTATCACGCCTGAGGCCCTGGGTTGGATTCCTTAGTAACACACACACACACACACACACACACACACACACACACACACACACACACACTGTATTCATGCCCACATGAGCTAAAGAAAATGTAAAGTCAATTTAAGGCCTTGCTTCTCTGTTTTGAACATTAATGCTCGTGAGCAAAATGGATGCCAGCTGCGAGAGAGAGAGAGAGAGAGAGAGAGAGAGAGAGAGAGAGAGAGAGAGAGAGAGAGAGAGAGAAGGAAGGAAGGAAGGAAGGAAGGAAGGAAGGAAGGAAGGAAGGAAGGAAGGAAGGAAGGAGAAGCTGTCGGTTAGAATCCTTAGCACAACATAAACAGAAAAAAGGGGGAAGTGGAGTGGAGTTCTGGCTCAAGAGGTAGCCTTGAGCTAAAGAAAAAGGAAAAGAAAAAATTAACAAGAGCAGCAGCAGCAGCAGCAGCAGCAGCAGCAGCAGCAGCAGCAGCCAGTGTTCCATCCTTTAGTCCAAGACCCAGGACTGAAAAAAAGGTGTGGGACTGAAAACAATTTGCTCAGACAGACTTGAATTAGCAGCGTGTGATGCAAGGGTTGTCACAAGCTCAGGGATCATCACAGTACTGTACAGCAGCACCGATGGCTCCAGGCGGGCGGGCAGGAAGGCAGGCAAAGCAGAACTCGGTTCGGCCACGTTCCGGGGCTAGCGAAATCGCAGAGAGAGCTGTCGCTTCACTTGCTCCCTTGCTCTCTCGCTCCCTAGCTCGCTCCGTCCCCGCCCGCCGGCTTGCTTCCCCTCCCTTCCCCCCCCCCCCCACCCGTGCAATGGTACGACGGTGAGCGCGCGCCATCTAGTGTCCGCTTTCTGTAACCACAGTGCTTGTGAACACCAGTTTCCTCCCATGAAATGAATGAATGAACCACAGGCTTCCTACTCAGCCCGTGGGTTGATGCTTTACTAGCGAGCGAGGCCTCGGTGGAAAAAACGGCCACATGGCCTTCTCTTCCAGGGCGGGCGGCTGCACTGCCAGCCGTTTCAGCGAATGACGTGATCATCCAAGAAAATGAAAATAATCAATTCTTGTGCTCGGTGGGCTGTGTGCTTGGCGGGTGTCAGTCATTCAGCGCCGTGCCCCGCTGGCCCTACGTGTTGCATGGCGTCCGGTCCGTCCCCGAGTTCCTTCCCTTGTGCGTGGACAGACGGACGAACGGACGCACGGATGCACGGACGGACGGACGGACGGACCGACCGACCGACCGACCGACCGACCGACCACAGATGGCTTTCCACACAAACACATCCCATGTACTTTGCCTAGCTCGGCCCCCCCCCCCCCCCGACTCACACGCAAGCTGTTTGGGGTCTTAGGACTGGCAAAAGGAAAAAAGAAAGAGAGAAAAAAAAAAAAAAAGGAAAGAATCGGAAATAAATCAAGGTGAAGCCAAGGGGCACTGAATAGACATCAGCAATTACTGGGCAGAAAGGAAGTTCATTGCCTCACGTAGCAAAAGTAGGAAGAGGATTATGAATGAAAATCATAGCCGGTGAACTTGCTCAGGCAGTGAAGATGGGATTATTGGAGGACACAGAAGAGATGAGTGAAAAAACAGGGTGTACCAAAGAGAGAAGATACTTTATGTAGTGAAAAACCAAATGAACATTGTTCCTAAATGTAACCGAGTGACCCACCGACCACAGACAGACAGACAGACAGACAGACAGACAGACAGACAGACAGACAGACGCACGCACGCACGCACGCACGCACGCACACACATACGCAAGCCGGCGCGCCCGCGCCCCCACCCGCGCAGCCTCCCCCCCAAAATCATCCCCCTGCCCTAGCCCCCTCCCCTCCCCTCCCTTCCCCCCCCTGCCCAATTTAGAAACCTAGCATCAGAAATCCAATCCCCTTTCAACCTTGAAGTGTCATACAAACAAGCAAAACGCAGTGAGATTCAAGCAGAACTTTTATTTTGTTATGAGGGGTGGGGAGGGCTGTGAAGTTGGGGAGGGGCAGGGGACCGGGGACCGGGGACCGGGGACCGGGGACCGCGGATCGCGGGGACCGGGACAGCAGGAGGAGTCTCGCCTTCGATCTCTCCTGCTGTAGGCACATCACTGGTGCACTCACTGGATGGGATTCACGGCTGGCTTTGCTTGAGTGTTGAGGGCTGAGGGCTTTAGGCATCTCTACCTGGTCGGGCGTTGGATCCATCCATCCTTCCCTGCTGGGTTGGTTGAGAGATAAAAGAGATGTTATTAGGAGGTGCAGCGTCATCAGTCCCGCCCCTCCCCCCCCTTCTTTTTAAGTTTCGCAGGAAAATACCAGCTTGTCAGGGAGTGGAGCATCTCAGTTCAGGAAAGAACAGAGCTGTCTGTATGTAACCACACACACAGGCGCACACATGCACATCTCCTTGAAATGTATGTGTGCTCCCACCTCTCCCACAAAGAAAATCTGTGGCGGGGATGGGGGGGGGGGTCGTTGCGGGGCAGTGAATGTGTGAGTGAAGAAGGAGTTAGTCAAGGTGCCCGCTGCCGCATCGCGCCCGCCCCTCCTCTGACCCAGAGGCCGCGGCCGCCGCCGCCCCGCCGCCTACGTATGCCCACCGCCCCCCCCCAACCCCCTGCCGAGCCATCCGGCAGTGAAAAGGAATCCTGAATGGGGGGGGGGGGCGAGGATTAAAGAAAAGGAAAAATACAAGACAAGAGAAAAAAGACAAGAGGCAAAGATGGGGTACGGGAGGTCTGCATCTCGAGATTGAAACTCAAGACTGCAGCCCCGTTTATTCTTAACATCCAGCTTTTTATGCGGTTTGGGAACCAGGGAAAGGCATAGGGTTACCAAAGTTTAAGAAAATAAGAAAGCTTTTAGGTCGGTAAATAAGAGGAGGCAATAAAACAAGGCTGAATGGTAAACATAAACCAGGCGCCTATGGACACAGTAAAACATCTTGGTAAGTGCTGGCTGTCAATTAAGCCAAATCTTACCGCATTCCTTGTGATAACAGCACAGCCAGAGGTCAGGATGAGCTTAGCTGCTAGCTCGGCAATGAAAGGAAAACATTGTCTCGGATGCCACCCAACTGGTCGACCTCATTAGAAATAAAAATAAAAACAAAAAGATTAGCTCTAGCTAGATAAATAAATGAATGAATGAATGAATGAATGAATGTGGAGAGGAGGACAGTGCGCGCAGGAGCAAAGGTAAACAGCAGACAGACCTGAATCTTTATCATTACGAGCTAGTAAAGGAATCAAAACAAAACAACAACAAAAAAAAAACGTACAACTGGTCGACCTCAGAACTTTGTTCAGTTTGTCTTGGCGATGGATAATGCGTATTAAAAAAAAGTAATAATTGACAACTGGTCGACCTCAGGACTTTGTTCAGTTTGCCTCGGCGACAGTGAATGGGCTGGCAACTGGTCGACCTCATTAGAAATAAAAACCAAAAGATTAGATAGACAAATAAATAAATAAATAAATAAATAAATAAATAAATAAATAAATAAATAAATAAATGTGGAGAGAAGGGCAGTGCGGGCAGGAGCAAAGGTAAAGGTAAACAGCAGACAGACCTGAATCCTTATCTTTATAAGGTCGACCTCAGAACTTTGTTCAGTTTGTCTCGGTGACGGATAATGGAAGGAAGGGCAGGCAACTGGTCGACTTCATTTAAATAAACAAATAAAAAATAAGATAAACTCTCAGGAATAGATAAATAATAACAAAAAAAATTGTAAAGTGGAGAAAGCGAGAGCGCGCGAATGCACTCAAGCAAACACAAACAGCACAGCACGATGCGTATTTTTTTTTTAATTGACAAAATAAATCAAAAATAAAAATAAGTGGAAAAGGCGAGAGTGCGCGAGCACACAGGAGCAAAGACAAGCAGCGCAGCTTGATGCGTAGTAAAAAAAATAATAAATAGACAACTGGTCGACCTCATTAGAAATAAAAACCCAAAAGATTAGATAGACAAACAAACAAACACATTAGAT
>NW_025960316.1:25000-35579 GCF_023159225.1 Perognathus longimembris pacificus
ACCCGCGCACACGCGACGCCAACGGCCCGGAAGGCCAACGGATGCACACGGAGGTGGCGCGGAGGCCCGTAAGCTCAAGGAGGGGGGAACGACAGACACCCTCGCATCGACAGGCAACTCGGGCCCGACCCGCGCACGGCAGGAGGGTGGGGGAAGCCGGGTACACCCCCAACGCGGCACACCACACCGCCCAAGGACGCCGGGCCCGGGAGAGGCCCCGCGGGATCCTCCCCCTGTCGGAGAGGGGAGGCGCGGGCACACACCTTTAACGACATCGGCGGCCGTTAATGCTCGAGAGGGAAGAGCGAGACAGGGGTGGCGGCCGAGCCGCGGGGGCCCATCGGGAGCAGCCCCCGCCAACCCCGCAGCACACCGCCCCCTGGCAAAGAAGCTCCGGGGAGGATCGCTAGAGAACTCTCTCACCCTGAGGGCGGGCCGCACCCTGCCCGACGGGACCCGCCGGCGCCACCACCAAAGGCGCCTGTCCACAATGAGGCGGCAAGGGGGGGTCTGCGGCACCGGCAACGCGGCAGAAGCGCCCCACGGGCGCGAGAGGCAAGGATGCCCCCCCATCGGGACCGCCTCGACCCCCTGGAATGTCATCGGCTCGGCGATGACCTCCCTCGCTCAAGCCCCACAGGAACAAGGACAGCCGGGACACGCCACGGGCGGCACGGCCGGCACAGGGAAGCCAGCCGGGGAAGGGAAACGACACCACTACTCAGCCTCGGGCACCTCGCAGACCGGCCGGGAGCGCTCCAGGAGCAACGCAAGGGGACAGGACGGTGCGCGTGGCTTCTCGAGCCACCGCACGGGCGTGCACACGGGGCACAGGCACTCCCTCTCCGCGGAGAGAACCGACCCCGCGGCAGGACAAGCCGCAGGAGGAGGGGAACGGGATCAGAGTGCCACCCTCCACGAGCGAGCAAGTCCCCGACCTCGCAGCAAGGGCAGGGAGAGCGCAAGTCGGGCCCGGAGGCCGCACCCCTGCCTCCCGCACACCACCGCCTGGCGGGGCGGAAAGACGAGGGGCCCACGGGCAGAACGAGAAGAGCGGTCCCATTCGCCATGAACGTCCGTCCCTCGTCTGTCGCAGCTTAGGCCCGGGCCCGAAGGATATCGCAAGGCCACCACATCGATCAACATGTTCGCGGGAGGAAGTGAAAAAGCAGCCAGCCACCCGCAGCGCAGCACTCGGGAGTGCTGCGTGCCCAAGGAGCGCACGCCCTCTGTCTCGGAGAGGGCCGAGGTTGGCTTAAGTATCATAGCCAGGTACCACACAAAAAAGGGCACGGCGGCAACAAGAAGCAGAGGGAAAAAAAAAAAAAACGAGCGAGCGGAGCAAGCAGGGCCCGGGGCCCCAACCCGCCCCCCCAAAAGCAGCTACACCAACGCCAAGGAGGCCCAAAGGCACTCGGGGAAGTGGCCGGGACACTCCAGGCTCTGCCATCACCAAAAAAAAAAAAAAAAAAAAATCGCCCAGCGGCACGCGCCCCGAGCGGGACCGAGGCGCGCACGGCTCATCAACGCAAGGGTGCCCCCCACTCGGGAAGAGGGGCGGGAAAGGCCAAAAAAAGCGCCAGGCAAGGGAGGGAAAAGAAAGAAAAAACTACCGACGGGATGAGGGTCGGAGGGCCAAGCAGGTACTTGCCACAAGGCGTGGCCGACTTCCTCAGGTAGAGGAAATGCCCCACCGGGCCCCCCCCCCAACCAAAAAAGCTCCTGGGCTCCTTTTCTCTTGCTTTCTCTGTCCCAAACTCTGCCGAGGGGACAAAGCCCCAGGCAGCGGGATAGGGATGCCACTATCCGACCCGGAGCCCCCCCCCCACATTCGGGAAGAGGGGAGGGCGGGACCCCGAGGACCGGGCAAGAATCAAAAAGCAGAAGAGGCGAGAAAAGCTGTCGGAGGGGGCAAACGCCGGCCCCCCGGCCCGGCGAAGGTCGCGGGAAGACCACCCCCGTTGGCAGGTGGCAGGCACCGCAACAACCAGCCACACAGCACCACGAGCCACCACAAGGACAGGACCTGCTCAGGGCGGCGGGAGCCCGTGGGGACACGGCGGCAAGGAGGCGCAAGTAAGTGCCGGTAAAAGCCCCAGCACACAGCATCCGAGAGAGCACCCCAAAGTGCCCGCTGACAGCCACAGAGAGAGCGTGTCAGCACACTCCTGCAGGTACAATGACCCCACGTCGAGACACGAAAAGCAGGTCATCTGGCAAGGGGGGGGTAACTCAATGACGACGCAGACCCCTCGGAACCAAATCCCGGCACATCTGGCCCCAACACCTCCCCATCAGAGAGACACACGGAACTCGCGGGGACAACTGGTCGACCACACAAGGAGACAGACGTGAAGAGCAGGAGCGAGAGCGGGGTAGGGGGCACACACCTGCCCCACTACTTCGGGCACGCAGACGCACTCGCCCCGGTCACGCACGGCTTTATGGCACTGTCGGTAGGGGGCGTCGTCACCGGCAGACGCACGGGGCCGGGGCCGGGGCCGGGGCCGGGACGCCAGCACCCACACGGTACTCGGGGCAGGCTCGGCTCCGATTCCCGAGGTCGCCAAGAGGGAAGGAAGGAAGAAAGGAAGGGTTGAGAGGGGCCGAGGCCGAAGAGGGGACCAGCCCGGCGCTGCCGCCTCCCGAGGCTGGCTCGCCTCCCTAAGTGAACAGGAGGGCGAGGCGTCGGGGACTAGACTTAAGGAGGCAGACGTGAACAGCGGGAGCAGGAGCCGGGTAGGGGGCACACACCTGCCCCACTACTTCGGGCACGCAGGCGCACACGCCCCGGACACACACGGGTGGGCAGGGGTCGTCCTCACCGGCAGACGCACGGGCCCGGGGCCGGGGACCCGGCTGCCCGCACCCACACGGTACTCGGAAGGTGGCGGGAGTCGGGGGCAGGCAGGCTCGGCTCCCTGACTCCCGAGGTCGTCCTCTCCGTGTCCGTTTTCCTTTAGGCAGGGGCCCCGCTCGCGCTCGGGAGGCTCGCCTCGGACGCTCCCGAGGCTTCTCGCGCGGAGAACGCAGGCCTCCGGCCGCCGGGGATGCCGGAGACCATGCGTGGCCGACAGCCGAAGCCCTCGCGCGCCCGGCAGGCGAGAGGCACTTCACTCGGAGGGGGCTCCGACGGCCACCCTGCGCGGGGGTCCGCGGCCGGGGCCGCCCGATCCGCGCCTGCCTATCGGCTTGGCTTCCCCCACGGGAGAGGGGGGAGGAAGGGAGGGTGAGAGGGGCCGAGGCCCAAGAGACCAGCAGTCCGACGCTGCCGGATCCCCAGGCTGGTTCGCCTCCCTAGGTGAAGAAGTGGAGAGCAAGGCGTCGGGGCCCAGAGGGGACTACTGGTCGACCAAACAGAGCTACCACCCAAGCGGCACCCTCGGCCAGGGAGAGCGGTGACGCGCACCCCAACCCCATACCCTCCTGCAGGTGCAATCTCCGACCGAACAGCGGCCCGGGCGACGCAGCGCCGCCGCGGTCAAAGTCGTACTCGGCACCCGGCAGAGGCGGCCCCTCCTGCCGACACTCTACACCAGACGCCCGCCCTCGCTCGCTCACTCACTCGCTCGGCTGCGGAGGACGAGGGGACTGTCATATACAAGCGGACGCCAGAGGGAGCATGACAACCGCCTTCCCTGCACCGAATCCGGCGAGTTGGCTCTTGCCGGCCGGCTCTGAGGCTCCGCACTCCCCCCATCCCCACGGCCCACGGTCGGGACCCGCAGCCAGACCCCCTCTGCAACACCCAGAACGGCACAAGCACCACCGGAGACCTAGACTTAGATCGAGCAGCCGCCGCCACCACCACTGAAAGTGAAACTGGGACGGGATTCACCCGAACGAAGCGGCCCAAGCCCGAGAACACGGACGAGAAACGGGAAAGATCCGGGAGGCGGGGCGGGGGGGGGGGGGGTTCCACGGATGGTGAGGTCACAAGCCAGGAGCCCTCCGATAACACCTTAAGCCCAGTTGGGCAGCAGGAGGGTGCCTGCCTGCCTGCCTGCCTGCCTGCCTGCCTGCCTGCCTGCCTGCAAACTCAGTCAATATCCAATATCAAAGGGGAGGAACGGGGAAGGGAGAGAGGGAGGGAGGGAGGGAGGGAGGGAGGGAGGGAGGGAGGGAGGGAGGGAGGGAGGGAGGGAGGGAGGGAGGGAGGGAGGGAGGGAGGGAGCAGAATAGCGGAACAGACCGAGAGCGAGCACGTCTCCCAGAGAGAACGGAGGCCTTCGTCGATGAGTTGATGAAGGAGCCAACGAACATCGTCCCCAAACTTCGCAGGGTCCTTTCAGGAAAACCATAAACCCGCACAGACAGGGAAAGGGGAGGGTAGAGCAGAGCGGGGAGGTGAGCGCGGGAGAGCGGGACGACAGGAAGACAGACAGAAAGACAGAACGGCAGAAAGAAGGAAAGAGAGAAAGAAAAAAGAAAGAGGGGGTCAGGCAGGGAGGGAAGGAGTGAGGGAGAACACAGAGAGGCTTCTTCTGACAAACACAGAGTAGGTGCGCGGGTCACGCACTCACAGCACAAGTCTGAAAACCCACGGAGAAAGTTGAAAACAAGATGGGGAGAACGTGTGTACTCGCCCATCACTAAATCAAAGGAAAGGGCTGGGAACGTGGCTTAGTAGTACAGTGCTTGCCTAGCATGCACGAAACCCTGGGTTCGATTCCTCAGCACTACATAAAAAGCCAGAAGCGGCACTGTGTGGTTCAAGAGGTAGAGTGCCAGCCTTGAGCAAAAAATGAGCCAGGGAGGGACATTGTTCAGGCCCTGAGTCCCAAGTCCCACTACTGGCAAAAGGGAGGGGGAGGGAGAGAGAGAGAGAGAGAGAGAGAGAGAGAGAGAGAGAGAGAGAGAGAGAGAGAGAGAGAGAGAGAGAGAGAGAAGACAGACAGACAGACGGAAAGGAAAGGAAAGGAAAGGAAAGGAAAGGAAAGGAAAGGAAAGGAAAGGAAAGGAAAGGAAAGGAAAGGAAAGGAAAGGAAAAGGAAAGGAAAAGGAAAAGGAAAAGGAAAAGGAAAGGAACAAAAATCAAAGTTAAACCAAACCAAACCAGAGCAGCTGCTGGGGAACGGGGAGGGGTGGAACTACACTATGCCCTGCCCAACCTCTCCTCCATGTGCTCCGACTTCGGTCCAGACAGCTAGGCTTTTCTAATCGGCTCCTCTGTAGCAGGATTCGGGGCAAGGGGCAATGAATCGAAATCATACAGGCATATGTTTCAGGATGGAGGCACGGCTCAAATGAAAGCGCTGCCAGCCCGCCCTGCCAGCCAAGTAAGAAGACCCTGACAGGTTCGATTCCCGGCAGCACTGGTGGTACGGTGGAGTCGGTCCACAAAGCCTCCGGGGACGCGCGGTGCGCGGCGGCGGCGGCGGCTGGAGTTTCCGCAGCAGTTATGCACACACGAGTAAGCGGCGGGGTCGGTGGGCAGTATGACACTTGTCAACTGCATTGCCACTCACGTGCCGTGCCTTTGGAGGGGGGCAGCGGGGAGTGAGTGGAAATCCAGGAGAAACGCACACACCACACAAACCCGCCCAAGCAGAGTGGAGGGGGAGGGAGGGGTTCCTATGTCGCTGGGGTGAAGGATGGATTGCTAGATAGCACAGTCCCGGTGGCCTTTATTTGGGGTCCACAAAGGGACGTATGCAGAAACGCAGGGTTGCAGGGGCGGGGGGGGGGGGTCCGCATCGCAGGAGGGGTATAGTGTCAGAGCCTGGGGCATGCCAAACACCCCAGTCCATCAAAAACAGGTAGAGCGCCTGTGCGCCTGTGAGTCTGTGCGCCTATCCACAAGGGAAGTTCACTCGTTCAGTTAGAAGTTCACTCGTTCAGTTAGCAAAAGAACAAAAATTAGGCCATTTGCAGGGAAATGGACGGACGGATGGATGGATGTGTGTGTGTGTGTGTGTGTGTGTGTGTGTGAGAGAGAGAGAGAGAGAGAGAGAGAGAGAGAGAGAGAGAGAGAGAGAGACAGACAGAGACAGACAGACAGACAGACAGACAGACAGACAGACAGACAGAACCTAGACCAAGCAAGGGAAGCCCAAACTCAGAAATACAGACAGCAGACAAACAGACGAGGGCGCGTGTACATTTTCTCTCATACGAGCATGCTAGATCAAAACTCTAACCTATACAAGACTCTAGACAATCACAGTCTGTCAGAAGGTGTAACTCCTGTGAACATTCACGATACTGCACATAGGACGTGTTATCCAAAGGAATGACAGGGACGTCGGACCCTGGGTTTTCTGTTGGCATTTCTGGCAGCGGCGGGGCGGCGTTTCGTCGAGCTTTGAGTCTGTCTTTTCCTTTTTAACTGGGACAAGGGTAGGGGCGCAGAAATTGAGCCAAGTAGGGTGAACAAATGCATCCGTGGTACATGGCAAGCACCATATGGAAAGTTACCTGTGCAGTTTGTGAGCAGGGATGGGAGGCGGGAGCCGGGGGAGCAAGCAAAAGAAGGGGTAGAAGGGGTAGGAGAAAAGAAAGGAGGGGAATACGGGAGGGAGGGAGGGAGGGAGAACACTAAGGAAATGTACTGATTACTGCACTTATGAGATGTTAAGCCCTCTTTGCAATACCTTGAGATCATAGAACTACGGAACCAGTTTAAGGGGGGGGGGGGGGAACCCTCCTTGTAAATATAAAGGCGCCATTTAGCCATCGGACACCTCACCCAGACAGACCCCTTTCCTTGAAAGTGTGATAGGAAACCGTCTGTCCCTCCGTCCCTCCGCCCCACGCCCGTGCCTCCCTGCCTTCATCCCTCTCTCTCCCTCTCCGAGTAGATAGGATCAGATTACAGGCACGGGACACTGGACCCCCGACTCCAAGAAAGTTTCCCTGTTCGCTGATGTTGTTTCCCTTTAAACAAAACAGCAGAAGAGAGCCGGTGCTGCCACGTCACTACTCTCGCGAGAGTCTCCCGTCACCATTCTTGGCCATCAGCCCGCCGTTCCGCACATTGTCCGTTAGGTGGCGCCCCAGGAAAAGGAACAACGGCCGACCCAAGAACAATCAAGAGAAAACAGGCATCGGAAGGGCCCCGGGGTGCGAGTGGGGAGAAAGGCGCCGATTGATTTTTCACTCACTCACTCACTCACTTCACAGCATGGGGGAGGAGGGGGACCCGAAACCAACCAAACGAACAAGCAAAAATATCAAAACCACTTTCCCAGCTGGACACGTGAACGAGCTGACCGTCAGTCTTCCCTCCTCGGGGCCCACAGTCAGTTCCTCCGTGGAGGTGTCTCTTCACCACCCGAAGAATCCTACCCGATGGAGGAGGCCTGCTGCGGGGGATGGCACAGGCACGCACGCACGCAGGACCTCACCGCAGCTCAGTGCCTAGATGCCTCTGACCCCCATGATCACGAGAGGTCTTTTCCCTTTCTCCTTTGTTGCTGTGGTCATGTTTGTCTGTCCTGTTTGGTTTAGTTTAGTTTTGTTTTGTTCCTTTATCCGTGTCTGGGAGGGGCACAGAAGTGGAGGGACTAAGGGTGAACAAATGCTAAGGAGGTACTCTCTACGCAGTGTATTGGAAATGCATTACACAACTTGTGGGTGAAGACAGGAGGGAAAGGCCTGTGAGAGAGCCAGGGAAGGAGTGACACTGTCCCAAAAGAAATGTACTGGGTGGTTCTGGGGAATCTACTCTCCTTGTAACTGCAACCCACTCTTTTGTGCCTTCTGGGACTTGGACTCAGGTCCTGGGCACTGTCCCCGAGCTTCCCTGTGCTAGCATTCTATAGCATTTGAGCCACAGTGACACTTCTGGCCTTTTATTATTATTTTTTCTCTGTGTGTGTGGTACTGAGGAATGGAACCCGGGGGCTTCATGCATGCTAAGAAGGCCCTCTACTACTGCTGAGGCACATTCCTGCCCCCTGTAAGATTCTGTCACTATTATCAGCCTTTTTTTTTTTTTTAATTAAATTTTATCTACAAGCTGTCATGCAAAGGGGGTGCAGTAACATAGTAAGGCAGTGACTACATTTCATTTCTCGTGATATCTCACACCCTCATTTTTCTTTCCCTTCCCTAGACCAGGTAGGCATATAGACAATATGTAGCGTACCAAAATCATACACAGTAAACAAGTAGGAAATTCACGTAGAATCAGTCTTGTTTTTTCTTTCTAAACACGACACGGAGGAGAAATTATTCCTAAGGAATAGGTTTCCCTTAAAAGTATATACTCCCTTAAAAGTATACCCGAGCCCGTGCCAAGTTATCTGTGTATTTCTAAACTAGAGTTATCTGAGGGGCAGCGAAGGACCGTAAGCCACTTCTGCCGTGGCAGCATTAAAGCAAGAAAGCGACGCAAAGTACCTTCTCATTAACACACGTTCACTTATAAATCTGCACACAGAGGACATTAAACTTTACTAATGCACCGAACTGCGATTAACCTACGAAGGAGGCAAAATAGGAAAATCGGGGATAGAAAGTTTGGTTCATCTTCACCCAGTAGACCTTCTAAAGCTAAAGTGACATGAGTAACCCACAAATGTTTGTTGTGAAAATGCATACATACATACATACATACATACATACATACATACATACATACATACATACAGGAGTAGATGGAATAAAATATGATGTCCTTCTTTTAAAAAAAAAAAAAATGCCCAAAAGCCAGGAGTGGAGCTGTAGCTCAGCTGGTAGAAGAACCCTAGTCTCCAGGGGAAAAAAAGCTCAGGGAGACCACCTAGGCCCCAGAGGCATCTTAGGGCCCCATACCAAGAGTGACTGGAGATTCTTTGATTCCTGCGCCACGTTTCTAACAAACACAGATGTTTCTCCTGTCATTCCTTTGGAGGGAAGGGTAGAGGGAGAGGCAGGGGCAGGGGCAGGGGCAGGGGCAGAGGCAGAGGCACAGGCAGGCCCTGGCCTGACCTGGGCAAGAAGACAAGACAAGGCCCTTGACCTCCTTCCCCCCTTCCCCTTCTCTCTCCTCACTCCAGAGAAATCAGCCACAGGACATCACACACTCACAGTGATGGAGGGGCCTAGGGCAGAGTCCGGGCATGCCAGCCACCCCCATTCTGTGCCCGGAGCGACACTCCACCGGCAGGGGGCGGGTGGTAGCAGCAGTCTGACAAGTTTCAGCTAGGAGGAAGTCAGTCGTTTGCTGCCGCAGGGGGTGGCGGGGGAGAGAGGTGAGGGAGGTGAGCCCGGCAGAAAGGAAAATACCAGAAAAGGCTGACTTTAGGACCAAAGAGGCCAATTTCATAAACACAGAGGGAAGGGTGAGCCATTTCCCTGTGGCGTGCACGTGTCTGTGTGTGTGTGTGTGTGTGTGTGTGTGTGTGTGTGTGTGTGTGTGTGTGTACAAAGTTAGAAGTGCTGAGGGCTGTGCCGCCCCGCCCCCACCCGGCCAGAGAGCTCTGCTCTGTGTAAACTCGGGGTGGGGGTGGGCCGAAGGCTAGCCGAGCAATCCGCTCCTCCTGGAACTCTAGGCCACTTTCCTTTGTCTTGTAAATGTTCCCATGGCAACGGCTTAACAGCCCTGCTGATAAAAGGGAAAAGGGAAAAGGGAAAAGGGAAAAGGGAAAGGGGCTGGGGGGGGGGGGTGGGGACGAAGGAGGAGAAGAAGAAGAAGAAGAAGAAGAAGAAGAAGGAGGAGGAGGAGGAGGAGGAGGAGGAGGAGGAGGAGGAGGAGGAGGAGGAGGAGGGAGGGAGGGAGGAAGGAAGGAAGGAAGGAAGGAAGGAAGGAAGGAAGGAAGGAAGGAAGGAAGGAAGAAAAAACGCCTGGCAGGCCGCAGTTGAGGCCCTGAATTCAATGGCCACTAACTAAATAAAACGGTTTTAAGAAAATATTAACGAAGAGTCCTAGGCATGGGGTGAGCAGGCCTAGGCCCCACCTATGAGATGTGTGTGGTGGGGAGGGGGTGCTGTGTTCCATTCCCAGAAAGAACCACCAGGAATTCAGAGACAAGACACCTTCCTAGTGAATGAATGAATGGGTGAGTGACTCCAGTGAAGGCACAGACACATCCACCTATTTTGTTTGCCTTTCAGTCCTGCTACCTGTTAGCATAATCACCCTCGTTTTAGGCAGACAGCCTGCCTTCCTCTTGGGTGACCCACAAACCAGGCCCGCCCGGTGACAGTCACCGGTTCCCACCCAACCTGTTGTTGCACCGCAAGCATGTTCTGCCCCGGTCCCTCGGCTATTTCTAGTGCCCAGATACAAAAAGTAGCGTCCCACCTAAGTGCCAAGACCTACAATGTTTTCACAGTCGCCCATTCCCACCTGCAACACACATACCCCCAACCCTAAAAGCATCAGCGACCTATTTCTGTCACAGTCAGGATGCCAATTCCCCGTCCCAGAGCTGTATTTCTAATGTTTAGGTAGTAGCTACAGAAGGTATAGTCCGAGCCTATGTGTCAGAGAGAGGATGCCGCCCCCCCCCCCAAAAAAAAAAAAAAAGCTGGCTATAAATCATCTGAAGAATGTCCTGTCCCAGATGTCTGGTATGTCCAGTGCCCAGCTGTAACAACATAAGACTTGCCTTTCCCAGCCCCTTCTGCCTTCAGCCTCCCTGATACTGTATCA
>NW_025960317.1:0-35218 GCF_023159225.1 Perognathus longimembris pacificus
GACAGAACAGGGAGACTACAGCTTAGAGGAATGCGGACTCTTGTGCACGAGAGGACTGGGAGAGGCCAGGAGTACAGAGGCTGAGAGCAGAGGGCGAATTGGAGAAGAAAACAAGGGCCAGGAAGAGGGAGGGGGTTCTGAATTCCTCAGAGGAAGGGACGAGATGCGTCGGGAGCTGTGTAGCCTGTGAAGCTCAGATGGAGGAGGAGGAAAATGGGAAGCAGAGGCAGGGGCGAAGAGGCAGAGGCCCGGTGGCACGCGTGAGTTGATAGGAGTCTGGAGGCAGGAAGGCTAATGCTAGGAGTGGAAGCAGCAGCAAGGCAGGGGCAAGGAGGGCATGAAGAGACAATCTCAGGGAGTTTGTGGTGAAGCAAATATGAGTGCAGGGGACAAGCCTCAGGAACTCAGCCGCTGATGGAAGTTGGTGGCGAGGAAGGCCAGGATGCTTGCCACGGGACGGGCGCCGTGCCGCCAAGCCCATGTACCAACGAGACGGAAATAGAGCCAGGGCATTCTGGGGCACAGGCCTCTGCCCCTCGCTGCCCACAGTGCCTTGCTTCAGGGTGTAGACCAGAGGGGTAAAGAATGCCTTCTTTGGTTGGGGTACTTCCTGGGGATAATCCCGTGGTCCTGCCGCATTCACATGTCTCCCCTCATTGCATTCCGCCAAGAGTTGTTTGCAATTCAGGTCGCTCAAGCTGCGCGGTACAGGGAATGGGAAACAGGTAAGGACAGCAGGGGAAGACACAAGTGCCAATGGGCTGGCCAACATGCAGGGCTGGGCTCCCTAGCCACGCCCACCACAACAATATCAGGCTTGATTCGATCAAGTCGGACCCAGTGCCCTGAAAACCCTTAGCACCTTCCAAGGCACGGTAAACTGGGTGTGCTCGCAAGTGCGTGAGTGTGTCCGTGTTTGGTTGTACGAGTGCGTGTGTGTTCCTGACACCGTACATGGGTGTACTTCCTAAACATAAGTCTGGATATGTGTAAATAGGCATCTGGATGTGGATCCAGGAGGTCCGGTCACAGTGTGTTCTGAGTGAGCATGTGGAGGCTGCGGCGAGTGACAGAGAAAGACAGAGATGGAGAGTGGGCTTGCATGTGAGAAATTTTCTGTCCATGTGCGGTGGCAGGAGTGTGTCCGATATGAAGTTGAACAGATGCAATTCAAAGTGTGTGCACGTATACTTGCTTGCTTGAAATTCCCAGGAAACCATTCATTTGGCAAGGCTGCCTTTAGTGCTGTCTGCTTCTCCAAGGTCTCCAGACATGAGTCCGGGGATGCGAAGCAGCCACTGCTGTTGGCGATCCGCATGACAGTGATGATGACGCCTACGAATAGCATTGCTGGGAGCCAGGGTGCCTTGGCCAACGCAGGGAAGCGTCAGAATGCCCTTTCCCTGGTGTCTGAGCATAGCACCCTGCAGGAGCCTTAAACTTATGGCTGTGAGCCAACGGCCCCCGCATTGCCAGCTCCTGCCTATAGCCATTATGACCCACCGCTACTCGGTAGGAGGAAGGATCTGGCAGAGATGTGGGCCAGAGAGGCCAGGCAAGAGGGCAAACAAGAGTGGAGCGGTCACCTGTGCAGTTAGGAGAACCCAATAACCCCTCACCTGCAGACCTTGAATCTCCATTCTGCTGTCATCGAACAGATGACGTGGATGGGGAGAGAGGTGGCGGATTCAGACACCGGCCACTTGCAGGACTGGCAAGGGCAGAGGAGGTGGGGGAGCTGTCCAACACGGGTTCAGCCAGGATGTGGGATGGAGCGGGAGCGGAGGTGCACAGTGGACCCAGCCCGTCCCAGCGGGGATTCCAGGTGTGCGATTTGTGGCTCCGGAGCTCCTGTATTTCCCTGTTGGCCTGTGAGAACTGGTGAGCAGTCAGAGCCAACCCCTAAGGGCCTTCGCGTCCCTTTCGCTATGGCAACTCCACTTGGAACACTGGCACACGTCAGCAGGTGGCGCCTAGAACCTGATCACGTCACAGAGCGCCTAACCCTCCAGGCACCGCCCAGAGGCTTCCCAGCACCCCTGGGGCGCATGTGCAGTCAAGGAGGCATAAGCAGGGCCTGATGGGCTGTGAGCAACAACTGACTACCGCTAAGAGGCGTCACTCCCCCTCCCGCTAAAGCTGATCCTGTTGGAATGCAAATGCAAGTGCACCTCAGCACACTGGGCAAGGCATAGAAACCCAAATCATCCAGCCACCTCCTGGAGGCTTTGCTACACGGCGGGCCGCGCATGCGCAGTCCTGCAACATCAGAAGCACACCAGGCTGCTACCTAGCAAGCCAGTGAAGGGCTTCAAGTGGTCTCGGTCAAGTGAGCAGTTGCTTTTTCCAGACTAATAGGATGTCAGTCGCAGGAAAAGGAGCCACAAGGTAGAAAAGGAAGGCCCCAACCCTCCTCCCTCATATACACACCTCCTGCACAGAGAAAAGAAGCAGAGGGATTTGGGGACAGAACAGAACAGGGAGACTACAGCTTAGAGGAATGCGGACTCTTGTGCACGAGAGGACTGGGAGAGGCCAGGAGTACAGAGGCTGAGAGCAGAGGGCGAATTGGAGAAGATAACAAGGGCCAGGAAGAGGGAGGGGGTTCTGAATTCCTCAGAGGAAGGGACGAGATGCGTCGGGAGCTGTGTAGCCTGTGAAGCTCAGATGGAGGAGGAGGAAAATGGGAAGCAGAGGCAGGGGCGAAGAGGCAGAGGCCCGGTGGCACGCGTGAGTTGATAGGAGTCTGGAGGCAGGAAGGCTAATGCTAGGAGTGGAAGCAGCAGCAAGGCAGGGGCAAGGAGGGCATGAAGAGACAATCTCAGGGAGTTTGTGGTGAAGCAAATATGAGTGCAGGGGACAAGCCTCAGGAACTCAGCCGCTGATGGAAGTTGGTGGCGAGGAAGGCCAGGATGCTTGCCACGGGACGGGCGCCGTGCCCCCAAGCCCATGTACCAACGAGACGGAAATAGAGCCAGGGCATTCTGGGGCACAGGCCTCTGCCCCTCGCTGCCCACAGTGCCTTGCTTCAGGGTGTAGACCAGAGGGGTAAAGAATGCCTTCTTTGGTTGGGGTACTTCCTGGGGATAATCCCGTGGTCCTGCCGCATTCACATGTCTCCCCTCATTGCATTCCGCCAAGAGTTGTTTGCAATTCAGGTCGCTCAAGCTGCACGGTACAGGGAATGGGAAACAGGTAAGGACAGCAGGGGAAGACACAAGTGCCAATGGGCTGGCCAACATGCAGGGCTGGGCTCCCTAGCCACGCCCACCACAACAATATCAGGCTTGATTCGATCAAGTCGGACCCAGTGCCCTGAAAACCCTTAGCACCTTCCAAGGCACGGTAAACTGGGTGTGCTCGCAAGTGCGTGAGTGTGTCCGTGTTTGGTTGTACGAGTGCGTGTGTGTTCCTGACACCGTACATGGGTGTACTTCCTAAACATAAGTCTGGATATGTGTAAATAGGCATCTGGATGTGGATCCAGGAGGTCCGGTCACAGTGTGTTCTGAGTGAGCATGTGGAGGCTGCGGCGAGTGACAGAGAAAGACAGAGATGGAGAGTGGGCTTGCATGTGAGAAATTTTCTGTCCATGTGCGGTGGCAGGAGTGTGTCCGATATGAAGTTGAACAGATGCAATTCAAAGTGTGTGCACGTATACTTGCTTGCTTGAAATTCCCAGGAAACCATTCATTTGGCAAGGCTGCCTTTAGTGCTGTCTGCTTCTCCAAGGTCTCCAGACATGAGTCCGGGGATGCTAAGCAGCCACTGCTGTTGGCGATCCGCATGACAGTGATGATGACGCCTACGAATAGCATTGCTGGGAGCCAGGGTGCCTTGGCCAACGCAGGGAAGCGTCAGAATGCCCTTTCCCTGGTGTCTGAGCATAGCACCCTGCAGGAGCCTTAAACTTATGGCTGTGAGCCAACGGCCCCCGCATTGCCAGCTCCTGCCTATAGCCATTATGACCCACCGCTACTCGGTAGGAGGAAGGATCTGGCAGAGATGTGGGCCAGAGAGGCCAGGCAAGAGGGCAAACAAGAGTGGAGCGGTCACCTGTGCAGTTAGGAGAACCCAATAACCCCTCACCTGCAGACCTTGAATCTCCATTCTGCTGTCATCGAACAGATGACGTGGATGGGGAGAGAGGTGGCGGATTCAGACACCGGCCACTTGCAGGACTGGCAAGGGCAGAGGAGGTGGGGGAGCTGTCCAACACGGGTTCAGCCAGGATGTGGGATGGAGCGGGAGCGGAGGTGCACAGTGGACCCAGCCCGTCCCAGCGGGGATTCCAGGTGTGCGATTTGTGGCTCCGGAGCTCCTGTATTTCCCTGTTGGCCTGTGAGAACTGGTGAGCAGTCAGAGCCAACCCCTAAGGGCCTTCGCGTCCCTTTCGCTATGGCAACTCCACTTGGAACACTGGCACACGTCAGCAGGTGGCGCCTAGAACCTGATCACGTCACAGAGCGCCTAACCCTCCAGCACCGCCCAGAGGCTTCCCAGCACCCCTGGGGCGCATGTGCAGTCAAGGAGGCATAAGCAGGGCCTGATGGGCTGTGAGCAACAACTGACTACCGCTAAGAGGCGTCACTCCCCCTCCCGCTAAAGCTGATCCTGTTGGAATGCAAATGCAAGTGCACCTCAGCACACTGGGCAAGGCATAGAAACCCAAATCATCCAGCCACCTCCTGGAGGCTTTGCTACACGGCGGGCCGCGCATGCGCAGTCCTGCAACATCAGAAGCACACCAGGCTGCTACCTAGCAAGCCAGTGAAGGGCTTCAAGTGGTCTCGGTCAAGTGAGCAGTTGCTTTTTCCAGACTAATAGGATGTCAGTCGCAGGAAAAGGAGCCACAAGGTAGAAAAGGAAGGCCCCAACCCTCCTCCCTCATATACACACCTCCTGCACAGAGAAAAGAAGCAGAGGGATTTGGGGACAGAACAGAACAGGGAGACTACAGCTTAGAGGAATGCGGACTCTTGTGCACGAGAGGACTGGGAGAGGCCAGGAGTACAGAGGCTGAGAGCAGAGGGCGAATTGGAGAAGATAACAAGGGCCAGGAAGAGGGAGGGGGTTCTGAATTCCTCAGAGGAAGGGACGAGATGCGTCGGGAGCTGTGTAGCCTGTGAAGCTCAGATGGAGGAGGAGGAAAATGGGAAGCAGAGGCAGGGGCGAAGAGGCAGAGGCCCGGTGGCACGCGTGAGTTGATAGGAGTCTGGAGGCAGGAAGGCTAATGCTAGGAGTGGAAGCAGCAGCAAGGCAGGGGCAAGGAGGGCATGAAGAGACAATCTCAGGGAGTTTGTGGTGAAGCAAATATGAGTGCAGGGGACAAGCCTCAGGAACTCAGCCGCTGATGGAAGTTGGTGGCGAGGAAGGCCAGGATGCTTGCCACGGGACGGGCGCCGTGCCCCCAAGCCCATGTACCAACGAGACGGAAATAGAGCCAGGGCATTCTGGGGCACAGGCCTCTGCCCCTCGCTGCCCACAGTGCCTTGCTTCAGGGTGTAGACCAGAGGGGTAAAGAATGCCTTCTTTGGTTGGGGTACTTCCTGGGGATAATCCCGTGGTCCTGCCGCATTCACATGTCTCCCCTCATTGCATTCCGCCAAGAGTTGTTTGCAATTCAGGTCGCTCAAGCTGCACGGTACAGGGAATGGGAAACAGGTAAGGACAGCAGGGGAAGACACAAGTGCCAATGGGCTGGCCAACATGCAGGGCTGGGCTCCCTAGCCACGCCCACCACAACAATATCAGGCTTGATTCGATCAAGTCGGACCCAGTGCCCTGAAAACCCTTAGCACCTTCCAAGGCACGGTAAACTGGGTGTGCTCGCAAGTGCGTGAGTGTGTCCGTGTTTGGTTGTACGAGTGCGTGTGTGTTCCTGACACCGTACATGGGTGTACTTCCTAAACATAAGTCTGGATATGTGTAAATAGGCATCTGGATGTGGATCCAGGAGGTCCGGTCACAGTGTGTTCTGAGTGAGCATGTGGAGGCTGCGGCGAGTGACAGAGAAAGACAGAGATGGAGAGTGGGCTTGCATGTGAGAAATTTTCTGTCCATGTGCGGTGGCAGGAGTGTGTCCGATATGAAGTTGAACAGATGCAATTCAAAGTGTGTGCACGTATACTTGCTTGCTTGAAATTCCCAGGAAACCATTCATTTGGCAAGGCTGCCTTTAGTGCTGTCTGCTTCTCCAAGGTCTCCAGACATGAGTCCGGGGATGCTAAGCAGCCACTGCTGTTGGCGATCCGCATGACAGTGATGATGACGCCTACGAATAGCATTGCTGGGAGCCAGGGTGCCTTGGCCAACGCAGGGAAGCGTCAGAATGCCCTTTCCCTGGTGTCTGAGCATAGCACCCTGCAGGAGCCTTAAACTTATGGCTGTGAGCCAACGGCCCCCGCATTGCCAGCTCCTGCCTATAGCCATTATGACCCACCGCTACTCGGTAGGAGGAAGGATCTGGCAGAGATGTGGGCCAGAGAGGCCAGGCAAGAGGGCAAACAAGAGTGGAGCGGTCACCTGTGCAGTTAGGAGAACCCAATAACCCCTCACCTGCAGACCTTGAATCTCCATTCTGCTGTCATCGAACAGATGACGTGGATGGGGAGAGAGGTGGCGGATTCAGACACCGGCCACTTGCAGGACTGGCAAGGGCAGAGGAGGTGGGGGAGCTGTCCAACACGGGTTCAGCCAGGATGTGGGATGGAGCGGGAGCGGAGGTGCACAGTGGACCCAGCCCGTCCCAGCGGGGATTCCAGGTGTGCGATTTGTGGCTCCGGAGCTCCTGTATTTCCCTGTTGGCCTGTGAGAACTGGTGAGCAGTCAGAGCCAACCCCTAAGGGCCTTCGCGTCCCTTTCGCTATGGCAACTCCACTTGGAACACTGGCACACGTCAGCAGGTGGCGCCTAGAACCTGATCACGTCACAGAGCGCCTAACCCTCCAGGCACCGCCCAGAGGCTTCCCAGCACCCCTGGGGCGCATGTGCAGTCAAGGAGGCATAAGCAGGGCCTGATGGGCTGTGAGCAACAACTGACTACCGCTAAGAGGCGTCACTCCCCCTCCCGCTAAAGCTGATCCTGTTGGAATGCAAATGCAAGTGCACCTCAGCACACTGGGCAAGGCATAGAAACCCAAATCATCCAGCCACCTCCTGGAGGCTTTGCTACACGGCGGGCCGCGCATGCGCAGTCCTGCAACATCAGAAGCACACCAGGCTGCTACCTAGCAAGCCAGTGAAGGGCTTCAAGTGGTCTCGGTCAAGTGAGCAGTTGCTTTTTCCAGACTAATAGGATGTCAGTCGCAGGAAAAGGAGCCACAAGGTAGAAAAGGAAGGCCCCAACCCTCCTCCCTCATATACACACCTCCTGCACAGAGAAAAGAAGCAGAGGGATTTGGGGACAGAACAGAACAGGGAGACTACAGCTTAGAGGAATGCGGACTCTTGTGCACGAGAGGACTGGGAGAGGCCAGGAGTACAGAGGCTGAGAGCAGAGGGCGAATTGGAGAAGATAACAAGGGCCAGGAAGAGGGAGGGGGTTCTGAATTCCTCAGAGGAAGGGACGAGATGCGTCGGGAGCTGTGTAGCCTGTGAAGCTCAGATGGAGGAGGAGGAAAATGGGAAGCAGAGGCAGGGGCGAAGAGGCAGAGGCCCGGTGGCACGCGTGAGTTGATAGGAGTCTGGAGGCAGGAAGGCTAATGCTAGGAGTGGAAGCAGCAGCAAGGCAGGGGCAAGGAGGGCATGAAGAGACAATCTCAGGGAGTTTGTGGTGAAGCAAATATGAGTGCAGGGGACAAGCCTCAGGAACTCAGCCGCTGATGGAAGTTGGTGGCGAGGAAGGCCAGGATGCTTGCCACGGGACGGGCGCCGTGCCCCCAAGCCCATGTACCAACGAGACGGAAATAGAGCCAGGGCATTCTGGGGCACAGGCCTCTGCCCCTCGCTGCCCACAGTGCCTTGCTTCAGGGTGTAGACCAGAGGGGTAAAGAATGCCTTCTTTGGTTGGGGTACTTCCTGGGGATAATCCCGTGGTCCTGCCGCATTCACATGTCTCCCCTCATTGCATTCCGCCAAGAGTTGTTTGCAATTCAGGTCGCTCAAGCTGCACGGTACAGGGAATGGGAAACAGGTAAGGACAGCAGGGGAAGACACAAGTGCCAATGGGCTGGCCAACATGCAGGGCTGGGCTCCCTAGCCACGCCCACCACAACAATATCAGGCTTGATTCGATCAAGTCGGACCCAGTGCCCTGAAAACCCTTAGCACCTTCCAAGGCACGGTAAACTGGGTGTGCTCGCAAGTGCGTGAGTGTGTCCGTGTTTGGTTGTACGAGTGCGTGTGTGTTCCTGACACCGTACATGGGTGTACTTCCTAAACATAAGTCTGGATATGTGTAAATAGGCATCTGGATGTGGATCCAGGAGGTCCGGTCACAGTGTGTTCTGAGTGAGCATGTGGAGGCTGCGGCGAGTGACAGAGAAAGACAGAGATGGAGAGTGGGCTTGCATGTGAGAAATTTTCTGTCCATGTGCGGTGGCAGGAGTGTGTCCGATATGAAGTTGAACAGATGCAATTCAAAGTGTGTGCACGTATACTTGCTTGCTTGAAATTCCCAGGAAACCATTCATTTGGCAAGGCTGCCTTTAGTGCTGTCTGCTTCTCCAAGGTCTCCAGACATGAGTCCGGGGATGCTAAGCAGCCACTGCTGTTGGCGATCCGCATGACAGTGATGATGACGCCTACGAATAGCATTGCTGGGAGCCAGGGTGCCTTGGCCAACGCAGGGAAGCGTCAGAATGCCCTTTCCCTGGTGTCTGAGCATAGCACCCTGCAGGAGCCTTAAACTTATGGCTGTGAGCCAACGGCCCCCGCATTGCCAGCTCCTGCCTATAGCCATTATGACCCACCGCTACTCGGTAGGAGGAAGGATCTGGCAGAGATGTGGGCCAGAGAGGCCAGGCAAGAGGGCAAACAAGAGTGGAGCGGTCACCTGTGCAGTTAGGAGAACCCAATAACCCCTCACCTGCAGACCTTGAATCTCCATTCTGCTGTCATCGAACAGATGACGTGGATGGGGAGAGAGGTGGCGGATTCAGACACCGGCCACTTGCAGGACTGGCAAGGGCAGAGGAGGTGGGGGAGCTGTCCAACACGGGTTCAGCCAGGATGTGGGATGGAGCGGGAGCGGAGGTGCACAGTGGACCCAGCCCGTCCCAGCGGGGATTCCAGGTGTGCGATTTGTGGCTCCGGAGCTCCTGTATTTCCCTGTTGGCCTGTGAGAACTGGTGAGCAGTCAGAGCCAACCCCTAAGGGCCTTCGCGTCCCTTTCGCTATGGCAACTCCACTTGGAACACTGGCACACGTCAGCAGGTGGCGCCTAGAACCTGATCACGTCACAGAGCGCCTAACCCTCCAGGCACCGCCCAGAGGCTTCCCAGCACCCCTGGGGCGCATGTGCAGTCAAGGAGGCATAAGCAGGGCCTGATGGGCTGTGAGCAACAACTGACTACCGCTAAGAGGCGTCACTCCCCCTCCCGCTAAAGCTGATCCTGTTGGAATGCAAATGCAAGTGCACCTCAGCACACTGGGCAAGGCATAGAAACCCAAATCATCCAGCCACCTCCTGGAGGCTTTGCTACACGGCGGGCCGCGCATGCGCAGTCCTGCAACATCAGAAGCACACCAGGCTGCTACCTAGCAAGCCAGTGAAGGGCTTCAAGTGGTCTCGGTCAAGTGAGCAGTTGCTTTTTCCAGACTAATAGGATGTCAGTCGCAGGAAAAGGAGCCACAAGGTAGAAAAGGAAGGCCCCAACCCTCCTCCCTCATATACACACCTCCTGCACAGAGAAAAGAAGCAGAGGGATTTGGGGACAGAACAGAACAGGGAGACTACAGCTTAGAGGAATGCGGACTGTTGTGCACGAGAGGACTGGGAGAGGCCAGGAGTACAGAGGCTGAGAGCAGAGGGCGAATTGGAGAAGAAAACAAGGGCCAGGAAGAGGGAGGGGGTTCTGAATTCCTCAGAGGAAGGGACGAGATGCGTCGGGAGCTGTTTAGCCTGTGAAGCTCAGATGGAGGAGGAGGAAAATGGGAAGCAGAGGCAGGGGCGAAGAGGCAGAGGCCCGGTGGCACGCGTGAGTTGATAGGAGTCTGGAGGCAGGAAGGCTAATGCTAGGAGTGGAAGCAGCAGCAAGGCAGGGGCAAGGAGGGCATGAAGAGACAATCTCAGGGAGTTTGTGGTGAAGCAAATATGAGTGCAGGGGACAAGCCTCAGGAACTCAGCCGCTGATGGAAGTTGGTGGTGAGGAAGGCCAGGATGCTTGCCACGGGACGGGCGCCGTGCCCCCAAGCCCATGTACCAACGAGACGGAAATAGAGCCAGGGCATTCTGGGGCACAGGCCTCTGCCCCTCGCTGCCCACAGTGCCTTGCTTCAGGGTGTAGACCAGAGGGGTAAAGAATGCCTTCTTTGGTTGGGGTACTTCCTGGGGATAATCCCGTGGTCCTGCCGCATTCACATGTCTCCCCTCATTGCATTCCGCCAAGAGTTGTTTGCAATTCAGGTCGCTCAAGCTGCACGGTACAGGGAATGGAAAACAGGTAAGGACAGCAGGGGAAGACACAAGTGCCAATGGGCTGGCCAACATGCAGGGCTGGGCTCCCTAGCCACGCCCACCACAACAATATCAGGCTTGATTCGATCAAGTCGGACCCAGTGCCCTGAAAACCCTTAGCACCTTCCAAGGCACGGTAAACTGGGTGTGCTCGCAAGTGCGTGAGTGTGTCCGTGTTTGGTTGTACGAGTGCGTGTGTGTTCCTGACACCGTACATGGGTGTACTTCCTAAACATAAGTCTGGATATGTGTAAATAGGCATCTGGATGTGGATCCAGGAGGTCCGGTCACAGTGTGTTCTGAGTGAGCATGTGGAGGCTGCGGCGAGTGACAGAGAAAGACAGAGATGGAGAGTGGGCTTGCATGTGAGAAATTTTCTGTCCATGTGCGGTGGCAGGAGTGTGTCCGATATGAAGTTGAACAGATGCAATTCAAAGTGTGTGCACGTATACTTGCTTGCTTGAAATTCCCAGGAAACCATTCATTTGGCAAGGCTGCCTTTAGTGCTGTCTGCTTCTCCAAGGTCTCCAGACATGAGTCCGGGGATGCTAAGCAGCCACTGCTGTTGGCGATCCGCATGACAGTGATGATGACGCCTACGAATAGCATTGCTGGGAGCCAGGGTGCCTTGGCCAACGCAGGGAAGCGTCAGAATGCCCTTTCCCTGGTGTCTGAGCATAGCACCCTGCAGGAGCCTTAAACTTATGGCTGTGAGCCAACGGCCCCCGCATTGCCAGCTCCTGCCTATAGCCATTATGACCCACCGCTACTCGGTAGGAGGAAGGATCTGGCAGAGATGTGGGCCAGAGAGGCCAGGCAAGAGGGCAAACAAGAGTGGAGCGGTCACCTGTGCAGTTAGGAGAACCCAATAACCCCTCACCTGCAGACCTTGAATCTCCATTCTGCTGTCATCGAACAGATGACGTGGATGGGGAGAGAGGTGGCGGATTCAGACACCGGCCACTTGCAGGACTGGCAAGGGCAGAGGAGGTGGGGGAGCTGTCCAACACGGGTTCAGCCAGGATGTGGGATGGAGCGGGAGCGGAGGTGCACAGTGGACCCAGCCCGTCCCAGCGGGGATTCCAGGTGTGCGATTTGTGGCTCCGGAGCTCCTGTATTTCCCTGTTGGCCTGTGAGAACTGGTGAGCAGTCAGAGCCAACCCCTAAGGGCCTTCGCGTCCCTTTCGCTATGGCAACTCCACTTGGAACACTGGCACACGTCAGCAGGTGGCGCCTAGAACCTGATCACGTCACAGAGCGCCTAACCCTCCAGGCACCGCCCAGAGGCTTCCCAGCACCCCTGGGGCGCATGTGCAGTCAAGGAGGCATAAGCAGGGCCTGATGGGCTGTGAGCAACAACTGACTACCGCTAAGAGGCGTCACTCCCCCTCCCGCTAAAGCTGATCCTGTTGGAATGCAAATGCAAGTGCACCTCAGCACACTGGGCAAGGCATAGAAACCCAAATCATCCAGCCACCTCCTGGAGGCTTTGCTACACGGCGGGCCGCGCATGCGCAGTCCTGCAACATCAGAAGCACACCAGGCTGCTACCTAGCAAGCCAGTGAAGGGCTTCAAGTGGTCTCGGTCAAGTGAGCAGTTGCTTTTTCCAGACTAATAGGATGTCAGTCGCAGGAAAAGGAGCCACAAGGTAGAAAAGGAAGGCCCCAACCCTCCTCCCTCATATACACACCTCCTGCACAGAGAAAAGAAGCAGAGGGATTTGGGGACAGAACAGAACAGGGAGACTACAGCTTAGAGGAATGCGGACTGTTGTGCACGAGAGGACTGGGAGAGGCCAGGAGTACAGAGGCTGAGAGCAGAGGGCGAATTGGAGAAGAAAACAAGGGCCAGGAAGAGGGAGGGGGTTCTGAATTCCTCAGAGGAAGGGACGAGATGCGTCGGGAGCTGTGTAGCCTGTGAAGCTCAGATGGAGGAGGAGGAAAATGGGAAGCAGAGGCAGGGGCGAAGAGGCAGAGGCCCGGTGGCACGCGTGAGTTGATAGGAGTCTGGAGGCAGGAAGGCTAATGCTAGGAGTGGAAGCAGCAGCAAGGCAGGGGCAAGGAGGGCATGAAGAGACAATCTCAGGGAGTTTGTGGTGAAGCAAATATGAGTGCAGGGGACAAGCCTCAGGAACTCAGCCGCTGATGGAAGTTGGTGGCGAGGAAGGCCAGGATGCTTGCCACGGGACGGGCGCCGTGCCGCCAAGCCCATGTACCAACGAGACGGAAATAGAGCCAGGGCATTCTGGGGCACAGGCCTCTGCCCCTCGCTGCCCACAGTGCCTTGCTTCAGGGTGTAGACCAGAGGGGTAAAGAATGCCTTCTTTGGTTGGGGTACTTCCTGGGGATAATCCCGTGGTCCTGCCGCATTCACATGTCTCCCCTCATTGCATTCCGCCAAGAGTTGTTTGCAATTCAGGTCGCTCAAGCTGCACGGTACAGGGAATGGGAAACAGGTAAGGACAGCAGGGGAAGACACAAGTGCCAATGGGCTGGCCAACATGCAGGGCTGGGCTCCCTAGCCACGCCCACCACAACAATATCAGGCTTGATTCGATCAAGTCGGACCCAGTGCCCTGAAAACCCTTAGCACCTTCCAAGGCACGGTAAACTGGGTGTGCTCGCAAGTGCGTGAGTGTGTCCGTGTTTGGTTGTACGAGTGCGTGTGTGTTCCTGACACCGTACATGGGTGTACTTCCTAAACATAAGTCTGGATATGTGTAAATAGGCATCTGGATGTGGATCCAGGAGGTCCGGTCACAGTGTGTTCTGAGTGAGCATGTGGAGGCTGCGGCGAGTGACAGAGAAAGACAGAGATGGAGAGTGGGCTTGCATGTGAGAAATTTTCTGTCCATGTGCGGTGGCAGGAGTGTGTCCGATATGAAGTTGAACAGATGCAATTCAAAGTGTGTGCACGTATACTTGCTTGCTTGAAATTCCCAGGAAACCATTCATTTGGCAAGGCTGCCTTTAGTGCTGTCTGCTTCTCCAAGGTCTCCAGACATGAGTCCGGGGATGCGAAGCAGCCACTGCTGTTGGCGATCCGCATGACAGTGATGATGACGCCTACGAATAGCATTGCTGGGAGCCAGGGTGCCTTGGCCAACGCAGGGAAGCGTCAGAATGCCCTTTCCCTGGTGTCTGAGCATAGCACCCTGCAGGAGCCTTAAACTTATGGCTGTGAGCCAACGGCCCCCGCATTGCCAGCTCCTGCCTATAGCCATTATGACCCACCGCTACTCGGTAGGAGGAAGGATCTGGCAGAGATGTGGGCCAGAGAGGCCAGGCAAGAGGGCAAACAAGAGTGGAGCGGTCACCTGTGCAGTTAGGAGAACCCAATAACCCCTCACCTGCAGACCTTGAATCTCCATTCTGCTGTCATCGAACAGATGACGTGGATGGGGAGAGAGGTGGCGGATTCAGACACCGGCCACTTGCAGGACTGGCAAGGGCAGAGGAGGTGGGGGAGCTGTCCAACACGGGTTCAGCCAGGATGTGGGATGGAGCGGGAGCGGAGGTGCACAGTGGACCCAGCCCGTCCCAGCGGGGATTCCAGGTGTGCGATTTGTGGCTCCGGAGCTCCTGTATTTCCCTGTTGGCCTGTGAGAACTGGTGAGCAGTCAGAGCCAACCCCTAAGGGCCTTCGCGTCCCTTTCGCTATGGCAACTCCACTTGGAACACTGGCACACGTCAGCAGGTGGCGCCTAGAACCTGATCACGTCACAGAGCGCCTAACCCTCCAGGCACCGCCCAGAGGCTTCCCAGCACCCCTGGGGCGCATGTGCAGTCAAGGAGGCATAAGCAGGGCCTGATGGGCTGTGAGCAACAACTGACTACCGCTAAGAGGCGTCACTCCCCCTCCCGCTAAAGCTGATCCTGTTGGAATGCAAATGCAAGTGCACCTCAGCACACTGGGCAAGGCATAGAAACCCAAATCATCCAGCCACCTCCTGGAGGCTTTGCTACACGGCGGGCCGCGCATGCGCAGTCCTGCAACATCAGAAGCACACCAGGCTGCTACCTAGCAAGCCAGTGAAGGGCTTCAAGTGGTCTCGGTCAAGTGAGCAGTTGCTTTTTCCAGACTAATAGGATGTCAGTCGCAGGAAAAGGAGCCACAAGGTAGAAAAGGAAGGCCCCAACCCTCCTCCCTCATATACACACCTCCTGCACAGAGAAAAGAAGCAGAGGGATTTGGGGACAGAACAGAACAGGGAGACTACAGCTTAGAGGAATGCGGACTGTTGTGCACGAGAGGACTGGGAGAGGCCAGGAGTACAGAGGCTGAGAGCAGAGGGCGAATTGGAGAAGAAAACAAGGGCCAGGAAGAGGGAGGGGGTTCTGAATTCCTCAGAGGAAGGGACGAGATGCGTCGGGAGCTGTTTAGCCTGTGAAGCTCAGATGGAGGAGGAGGAAAATGGGAAGCAGAGGCAGGGGCGAAGAGGCAGAGGCCCGGTGGCACGCGTGAGTTGATAGGAGTCTGGAGGCAGGAAGGCTAATGCTAGGAGTGGAAGCAGCAGCAAGGCAGGGGCAAGGAGGGCATGAAGAGACAATCTCAGGGAGTTTGTGGTGAAGCAAATATGAGTGCAGGGGACAAGCCTCAGGAACTCAGCCGCTGATGGAAGTTGGTGGTGAGGAAGGCCAGGATGCTTGCCACGGGACGGGCGCCGTGCCCCCAAGCCCATGTACCAACGAGACGGAAATAGAGCCAGGGCATTCTGGGGCACAGGCCTCTGCCCCTCGCTGCCCACAGTGCCTTGCTTCAGGGTGTAGACCAGAGGGGTAAAGAATGCCTTCTTTGGTTGGGGTACTTCCTGGGGATAATCCCGTGGTCCTGCCGCATTCACATGTCTCCCCTCATTGCATTCCGCCAAGAGTTGTTTGCAATTCAGGTCGCTCAAGCTGCACGGTACAGGGAATGGAAAACAGGTAAGGACAGCAGGGGAAGACACAAGTGCCAATGGGCTGGCCAACATGCAGGGCTGGGCTCCCTAGCCACGCCCACCACAACAATATCAGGCTTGATTCGATCAAGTCGGACCCAGTGCCCTGAAAACCCTTAGCACCTTCCAAGGCACGGTAAACTGGGTGTGCTCGCAAGTGCGTGAGTGTGTCCGTGTTTGGTTGTACGAGTGCGTGTGTGTTCCTGACACCGTACATGGGTGTACTTCCTAAACATAAGTCTGGATATGTGTAAATAGGCATCTGGATGTGGATCCAGGAGGTCCGGTCACAGTGTGTTCTGAGTGAGCATGTGGAGGCTGCGGCGAGTGACAGAGAAAGACAGAGATGGAGAGTGGGCTTGCATGTGAGAAATTTTCTGTCCATGTGCGGTGGCAGGAGTGTGTCCGATATGAAGTTGAACAGATGCAATTCAAAGTGTGTGCACGTATACTTGCTTGCTTGAAATTCCCAGGAAACCATTCATTTGGCAAGGCTGCCTTTAGTGCTGTCTGCTTCTCCAAGGTCTCCAGACATGAGTCCGGGGATGCTAAGCAGCCACTGCTGTTGGCGATCCGCATGACAGTGATGATGACGCCTACGAATAGCATTGCTGGGAGCCAGGGTGCCTTGGCCAACGCAGGGAAGCGTCAGAATGCCCTTTCCCTGGTGTCTGAGCATAGCACCCTGCAGGAGCCTTAAACTTATGGCTGTGAGCCAACGGCCCCCGCATTGCCAGCTCCTGCCTATAGCCATTATGACCCACCGCTACTCGGTAGGAGGAAGGATCTGGCAGAGATGTGGGCCAGAGAGGCCAGGCAAGAGGGCAAACAAGAGTGGAGCGGTCACCTGTGCAGTTAGGAGAACCCAATAACCCCTCACCTGCAGACCTTGAATCTCCATTCTGCTGTCATCGAACAGATGACGTGGATGGGGAGAGAGGTGGCGGATTCAGACACCGGCCACTTGCAGGACTGGCAAGGGCAGAGGAGGTGGGGGAGCTGTCCAACACGGGTTCAGCCAGGATGTGGGATGGAGCGGGAGCGGAGGTGCACAGTGGACCCAGCCCGTCCCAGCGGGGATTCCAGGTGTGCGATTTGTGGCTCCGGAGCTCCTGTATTTCCCTGTTGGCCTGTGAGAACTGGTGAGCAGTCAGAGCCAACCCCTAAGGGCCTTCGCGTCCCTTTCGCTATGGCAACTCCACTTGGAACACTGGCACACGTCAGCAGGTGGCGCCTAGAACCTGATCACGTCACAGAGCGCCTAACCCTCCAGGCACCGCCCAGAGGCTTCCCAGCACCCCTGGGGCGCATGTGCAGTCAAGGAGGCATAAGCAGGGCCTGATGGGCTGTGAGCAACAACTGACTACCGCTAAGAGGCGTCACTCCCCCTCCCGCTAAAGCTGATCCTGTTGGAATGCAAATGCAAGTGCACCTCAGCACACTGGGCAAGGCATAGAAACCCAAATCATCCAGCCACCTCCTGGAGGCTTTGCTACACGGCGGGCCGCGCATGCGCAGTCCTGCAACATCAGAAGCACACCAGGCTGCTACCTAGCAAGCCAGTGAAGGGCTTCAAGTGGTCTCGGTCAAGTGAGCAGTTGCTTTTTCCAGACTAATAGGATGTCAGTCGCAGGAAAAGGAGCCACAAGGTAGAAAAGGAAGGCCCCAACCCTCCTCCCTCATATACACACCTCCTGCACAGAGAAAAGAAGCAGAGGGATTTGGGGACAGAACAGAACAGGGAGACTACAGCTTAGAGGAATGCGGACTGTTGTGCACGAGAGGACTGGGAGAGGCCAGGAGTACAGAGGCTGAGAGCAGAGGGCGAATTGGAGAAGAAAACAAGGGCCAGGAAGAGGGAGGGGGTTCTGAATTCCTCAGAGGAAGGGACGAGATGCGTCGGGAGCTGTGTAGCCTGTGAAGCTCAGATGGAGGAGGAGGAAAATGGGAAGCAGAGGCAGGGGCGAAGAGGCAGAGGCCCGGTGGCACGCGTGAGTTGATAGGAGTCTGGAGGCAGGAAGGCTAATGCTAGGAGTGGAAGCAGCAGCAAGGCAGGGGCAAGGAGGGCATGAAGAGACAATCTCAGGGAGTTTGTGGTGAAGCAAATATGAGTGCAGGGGACAAGCCTCAGGAACTCAGCCGCTGATGGAAGTTGGTGGCGAGGAAGGCCAGGATGCTTGCCACGGGACGGGCGCCGTGCCGCCAAGCCCATGTACCAACGAGACGGAAATAGAGCCAGGGCATTCTGGGGCACAGGCCTCTGCCCCTCGCTGCCCACAGTGCCTTGCTTCAGGGTGTAGACCAGAGGGGTAAAGAATGCCTTCTTTGGTTGGGGTACTTCCTGGGGATAATCCCGTGGTCCTGCCGCATTCACATGTCTCCCCTCATTGCATTCCGCCAAGAGTTGTTTGCAATTCAGGTCGCTCAAGCTGCACGGTACAGGGAATGGGAAACAGGTAAGGACAGCAGGGGAAGACACAAGTGCCAATGGGCTGGCCAACATGCAGGGCTGGGCTCCCTAGCCACGCCCACCACAACAATATCAGGCTTGATTCGATCAAGTCGGACCCAGTGCCCTGAAAACCCTTAGCACCTTCCAAGGCACGGTAAACTGGGTGTGCTCGCAAGTGCGTGAGTGTGTCCGTGTTTGGTTGTACGAGTGCGTGTGTGTTCCTGACACCGTACATGGGTGTACTTCCTAAACATAAGTCTGGATATGTGTAAATAGGCATCTGGATGTGGATCCAGGAGGTCCGGTCACAGTGTGTTCTGAGTGAGCATGTGGAGGCTGCGGCGAGTGACAGAGAAAGACAGAGATGGAGAGTGGGCTTGCATGTGAGAAATTTTCTGTCCATGTGCGGTGGCAGGAGTGTGTCCGATATGAAGTTGAACAGATGCAATTCAAAGTGTGTGCACGTATACTTGCTTGCTTGAAATTCCCAGGAAACCATTCATTTGGCAAGGCTGCCTTTAGTGCTGTCTGCTTCTCCAAGGTCTCCAGACATGAGTCCGGGGATGCGAAGCAGCCACTGCTGTTGGCGATCCGCATGACAGTGATGATGACGCCTACGAATAGCATTGCTGGGAGCCAGGGTGCCTTGGCCAACGCAGGGAAGCGTCAGAATGCCCTTTCCCTGGTGTCTGAGCATAGCACCCTGCAGGAGCCTTAAACTTATGGCTGTGAGCCAACGGCCCCCGCATTGCCAGCTCCTGCCTATAGCCATTATGACCCACCGCTACTCGGTAGGAGGAAGGATCTGGCAGAGATGTGGGCCAGAGAGGCCAGGCAAGAGGGCAAACAAGAGTGGAGCGGTCACCTGTGCAGTTAGGAGAACCCAATAACCCCTCACCTGCAGACCTTGAATCTCCATTCTGCTGTCATCGAACAGATGACGTGGATGGGGAGAGAGGTGGCGGATTCAGACACCGGCCACTTGCAGGACTGGCAAGGGCAGAGGAGGTGGGGGAGCTGTCCAACACGGGTTCAGCCAGGATGTGGGATGGAGCGGGAGCGGAGGTGCACAGTGGACCCAGCCCGTCCCAGCGGGGATTCCAGGTGTGCGATTTGTGGCTCCGGAGCTCCTGTATTTCCCTGTTGGCCTGTGAGAACTGGTGAGCAGTCAGAGCCAACCCCTAAGGGCCTTCGCGTCCCTTTCGCTATGGCAACTCCACTTGGAACACTGGCACACGTCAGCAGGTGGCGCCTAGAACCTGATCACGTCACAGAGCGCCTAACCCTCCAGGCACCGCCCAGAGGCTTCCCAGCACCCCTGGGGCGCATGTGCAGTCAAGGAGGCATAAGCAGGGCCTGATGGGCTGTGAGCAACAACTGACTACCGCTAAGAGGCGTCACTCCCCCTCCCGCTAAAGCTGATCCTGTTGGAATGCAAATGCAAGTGCACCTCAGCACACTGGGCAAGGCATAGAAACCCAAATCATCCAGCCACCTCCTGGAGGCTTTGCTACACGGCGGGCCGCGCATGCGCAGTCCTGCAACATCAGAAGCACACCAGGCTGCTACCTAGCAAGCCAGTGAAGGGCTTCAAGTGGTCTCGGTCAAGTGAGCAGTTGCTTTTTCCAGACTAATAGGATGTCAGTCGCAGGAAAAGGAGCCACAAGGTAGAAAAGGAAGGCCCCAACCCTCCTCCCTCATATACACACCTCCTGCACAGAGAAAAGAAGCAGAGGGATTTGGGGACAGAACAGAACAGGGAGACTACAGCTTAGAGGAATGCGGACTCTTGTGCACGAGAGGACTGGGAGAGGCCAGGAGTACAGAGGCTGAGAGCAGAGGGCGAATTGGAGAAGAAAACAAGGGCCAGGAAGAGGGAGGGGGTTCTGAATTCCTCAGAGGAAGGGACGAGATGCGTCGGGAGCTGTGTAGCCTGTGAAGCTCAGATGGAGGAGGAGGAAAATGGGAAGCAGAGGCAGGGGCGAAGAGGCAGAGGCCCGGTGGCACGCGTGAGTTGATAGGAGTCTGGAGGCAGGAAGGCTAATGCTAGGAGTGGAAGCAGCAGCAAGGCAGGGGCAAGGAGGGCATGAAGAGACAATCTCAGGGAGTTTGTGGTGAAGCAAATATGAGTGCAGGGGACAAGCCTCAGGAACTCAGCCGCTGATGGAAGTTGGTGGCGAGGAGGCCAGGATGCTTGCCACGGGACGGGCGCCGTGCCGCCAAGCCCATGTACCAACGAGACGGAAATAGAGCCAGGGCATTCTGGGGCACAGGCCTCTGCCCCTCGCTGCCCACAGTGCCTTGCTTCAGGGTGTAGACCAGAGGGGTAAAGAATGCCTTCTTTGGTTGGGGTACTTCCTGGGGATAATCCCGTGGTCCTGCCGCATTCACATGTCTCCCCTCATTGCATTCCGCCAAGAGTTGTTTGCAATTCAGGTCGCTCAAGCTGCACGGTACAGGGAATGGGAAACAGGTAAGGACAGCAGGGGAAGACACAAGTGCCAATGGGCTGGCCAACATGCAGGGCTGGGCTCCCTAGCCACGCTCACCACAACAATATCAGGCTTGATTCGATCAAGTCGGACCCAGTGCCCTGAAAACCCTTAGCACCTTCCAAGGCACGGTAAACTGGGTGTGCTCGCAAGTGCGTGAGTGTGTCCGTGTTTGGTTGTACGAGTGCGTGTGTGTTCCTGACACCGTACATGGGTGTACTTCCTAAACATAAGTCTGGATATGTGTAAATAGGCATCTGGATGTGGATCCAGGAGGTCCGGTCACAGTGTGTTCTGAGTGAGCATGTGGAGGCTGCGGCGAGTGACAGAGAAAGACAGAGATGGAGAGTGGGCTTGCATGTGAGAAATTTTCTGTCCATGTGCGGTGGCAGGAGTGTGTCCGATATGAAGTTGAACAGATGCAATTCAAAGTGTGTGCACGTATACTTGCTTGCTTGAAATTCCCAGGAAACCATTCATTTGGCAAGGCTGCCTTTAGTGCTGTCTGCTTCTCCAAGGTCTCCAGACATGAGTCCGGGGATGCTAAGCAGCCACTGCTGTTGGCGATCCGCATGACAGTGATGATGACGCCTACGAATAGCATTGCTGGGAGCCAGGGTGCCTTGGCCAACGCAGGGAAGCGTCAGAATGCCCTTTCCCTGGTGTCTGAGCATAGCACCCTGCAGGAGCCTTAAACTTATGGCTGTGAGCCAACGGCCCCCGCATTGCCAGCTCCTGCCTATAGCCATTATGACCCACCGCTACTCGGTAGGAGGAAGGATCTGCAGAGATGTGGGCCAGAGAGGCCAGGCAAGAGGGCAAACAAGAGTGGAGCGGTCACCTGTGCAGTTAGGAGAACCCAATAACCCCTCACCTGCAGACCTTGAATCTCCATTCTGCTGTCATCGAACAGATGACGTGGATGGGGAGAGAGGTGGCGGATTCAGACACCGGCCACTTGCAGGACCGGCAAGGGCAGAGGAGGTGGGGGAGCTGTCCAACACGGGTTCAGCCAGGATGTGGGATGGAGCGGGAGCGGAGGTGCACAGTGGACCCAGCCCGTCCCAGCGGGGATTCCAGGTGTGCGATTTGTGGCTCCGGAGCTCCTGTATTTCCCTGTTGGCCTGTGAGAACTGGTGAGCAGTCAGAGCCAACCCCTAAGGGCCTTCGCGTCCCTTTCGCTATGGCAACTCCACTTGGAACACTGGCACACGTCAGCAGGTGGCGCCTAGAACCTGATCACGTCACAGAGCGCCTAACCCTCCAGGCACCGCCCAGAGGCTTCCCAGCACCCCTGGGGCGCATGTGCAGTCAAGGAGGCATAAGCAGGGCCTGATGGGCTGTGAGCAACAACTGACTACCGCTAAGAGGCGTCACTCCCCCTCCCGCTAAAGCTGATCCTGTTGGAATGCAAATGCAAGTGCACCTCAGCACACTGGGCAAGGCATAGAAACCCAAATCATCCAGCCACCTCCTGGAGGCTTTGCTACACGGCGGGCCGCGCATGCGCAGTCCTGCAACATCAGAAGCACACCAGGCTGCTACCTAGCAAGCCAGTGAAGGGCTTCAAGTGGTCTCGGTCAAGTGAGCAGTTGCTTTTTCCAGACTAATAGGATGTCAGTCGCAGGAAAAGGAGCCACAAGGTAGAAAAGGAAGGCCCCAACCCTCCTCCCTCATATACACACCTCCTGCACAGAGAAAAGAAGCAGAGGGATTTGGGGACAGAACAGAACAGGGAGACTACAGCTTAGAGGAATGCGGACTCTTGTGCACGAGAGGACTGGGAGAGGCCAGGAGTACAGAGGCTGAGAGCAGAGGGCGAATTGGAGAAGATAACAAGGGCCAGGAAGAGGGAGGGGGTTCTGAATTCCTCAGAGGAAGGACGAGATGCGTCGGGAGCTGTGTAGCCTGTGAAGCTCAGATGGAGGAGGAGGAAAATGGGAAGCAGAGGCAGGGGCGAAGAGGCAGAGGCCCGGTGGCACGCGTGAGTTGATAGGAGTCTGGAGGCAGGAAGGCTAATGCTAGGAGTGGAAGCAGCAGCAAGGCAGGGGCAAGGAGGGCATGAAGAGACAATCTCAGGGAGTTTGTGGTGAAGCAAATATGAGTGCAGGGGACAAGCCTCAGGAACTCAGCCGCTGATGGAAGTTGGTGGCGAGGAAGGCCAGGATGCTTGCCACGGGACGGGCGCCGTGCCCCCAAGCCCATGTACCAACGAGACGGAAATAGAGCCAGGGCATTCTGGGGCACAGGCCTCTGCCCCTCGCTGCCCACAGTGCCTTGCTTCAGGGTGTAGACCAGAGGGGTAAAGAATGCCTTCTTTGGTTGGGGTACTTCCTGGGGATAATCCCGTGGTCCTGCCGCATTCACATGTCTCCCCTCATTGCATTCCGCCAAGAGTTGTTTGCAATTCAGGTCGCTCAAGCTGCACGGTACAGGGAATGGGAAACAGGTAAGGACAGCAGGGGAAGACACAAGTGCCAATGGGCTGGCCAACATGCAGGGCTGGGCTCCCTAGCCACGCCCACCACAACAATATCAGGCTTGATTCGATCAAGTCGGACCCAGTGCCCTGAAAACCCTTAGCACCTTCCAAGGCACGGTAAACTGGGTGTGCTCGCAAGTGCGTGAGTGTGTCCGTGTTTGGTTGTACGAGTGCGTGTGTGTTCCTGACACCGTACATGGGTGTACTTCCTAAACATAAGTCTGGATATGTGTAAATAGGCATCTGGATGTGGATCCAGGAGGTCCGGTCACAGTGTGTTCTGAGTGAGCATGTGGAGGCTGCGGCGAGTGACAGAGAAAGACAGAGATGGAGAGTGGGCTTGCATGTGAGAAATTTTCTGTCCATGTGCGGTGGCAGGAGTGTGTCCGATATGAAGTTGAACAGATGCAATTCAAAGTGTGTGCACGTATACTTGCTTGCTTGAAATTCCCAGGAAACCATTCATTTGGCAAGGCTGCCTTTAGTGCTGTCTGCTTCTCCAAGGTCTCCAGACATGAGTCCGGGGATGCTAAGCAGCCACTGCTGTTGGCGATCCGCATGACAGTGATGATGACGCCTACGAATAGCATTGCTGGGAGCCAGGGTGCCTTGGCCAACGCAGGGAAGCGTCAGAATGCCCTTTCCCTGGTGTCTGAGCATAGCACCCTGCAGGAGCCTTAAACTTATGGCTGTGAGCCAACGGCCCCCGCATTGCCAGCTCCTGCCTATAGCCATTATGACCCACCGCTACTCGGTAGGAGGAAGGATCTGGCAGAGATGTGGGCCAGAGAGGCCAGGCAAGAGGGCAAACAAGAGTGGAGCGGTCACCTGTGCAGTTAGGAGAACCCAATAACCCCTCACCTGCAGACCTTGAATCTCCATTCTGCTGTCATCGAACAGATGACGTGGATGGGGAGAGAGGTGGCGGATTCAGACACCGGCCACTTGCAGGACTGGCAAGGGCAGAGGAGGTGGGGGAGCTGTCCAACACGGGTTCAGCCAGGATGTGGGATGGAGCGGGAGCGGAGGTGCACAGTGGACCCAGCCCGTCCCAGCGGGGATTCCAGGTGTGCGATTTGTGGCTCCGGAGCTCCTGTATTTCCCTGTTGGCCTGTGAGAACTGGTGAGCAGTCAGAGCCAACCCCTAAGGGCCTTCGCGTCCCTTTCGCTATGGCAACTCCACTTGGAACACTGGCACACGTCAGCAGGTGGCGCCTAGAACCTGATCACGTCACAGAGCGCCTAACCCTCCAGGCACCGCCCAGAGGCTTCCCAGCACCCCTGGGGCGCATGTGCAGTCAAGGAGGCATAAGCAGGGCCTGATGGGCTGTGAGCAACAACTGACTACCGCTAAGAGGCGTCACTCCCCCTCCCGCTAAAGCTGATCCTGTTGGAATGCAAATGCAAGTGCACCTCAGCACACTGGGCAAGGCATAGAAACCCAAATCATCCAGCCACCTCCTGGAGGCTTTGCTACACGGCGGGCCGCGCATGCGCAGTCCTGCAACATCAGAAGCACACCAGGCTGCTACCTAGCAAGCCAGTGAAGGGCTTCAAGTGGTCTCGGTCAAGTGAGCAGTTGCTTTTTCCAGACTAATAGGATGTCAGTCGCAGGAAAAGGAGCCACAAGGTAGAAAAGGAAGGCCCCAACCCTCCTCCCTCATATACACACCTCCTGCACAGAGAAAAGAAGCAGAGGGATTTGGGGACAGAACAGAACAGGGAGACTACAGCTTAGAGGAATGCGGACTGTTGTGCACGAGAGGACTGGGAGAGGCCAGGAGTACAGAGGCTGAGAGCAGAGGGCGAATTGGAGAAGAAAACAAGGGCCAGGAAGAGGGAGGGGGTTCTGAATTCCTCAGAGGAAGGGACGAGATGCGTCGGGAGCTGTGTAGCCTGTGAAGCTCAGATGGAGGAGGAGGAAAATGGGAAGCAGAGGCAGGGGCGAAGAGGCAGAGGCCCGGTGGCACGCGTGAGTTGATAGGAGTCTGGAGGCAGGAAGGCTAATGCTAGGAGTGGAAGCAGCAGCAAGGCAGGGGCAAGGAGGGCATGAAGAGACAATCTCAGGGAGTTTGTGGTGAAGCAAATATGAGTGCAGGGGACAAGCCTCAGGAACTCAGCCGCTGATGGAAGTTGGTGGCGAGGAAGGCCAGGATGCTTGCCACGGGACGGGCGCCGTGCCGCCAAGCCCATGTACCAACGAGACGGAAATAGAGCCAGGGCATTCTGGGGCACAGGCCTCTGCCCCTCGCTGCCCACAGTGCCTTGCTTCAGGGTGTAGACCAGAGGGGTAAAGAATGCCTTCTTTGGTTGGGGTACTTCCTGGGATAATCCCGTGGTCCTGCCGCATTCACATGTCTCCCCTCATTGCATTCCGCCAAGAGTTGTTTGCAATTCAGGTCGCTCAAGCTGCACGGTACAGGGAATGGAAACAGGTAAGGACAGCAGGGGAAGACACAAGTGCCAATGGGCTGGCCAACATGCAGGGCTGGGCTCCCTAGCCACGCCCACCACAACAATATCAGGCTTGATTCGATCAAGTCGGACCCAGTGCCCTGAAAACCCTTAGCACCTTCCAAGGCACGGTAAACTGGGTGTGCTCGCAAGTGCGTGAGTGTGTCCGTGTTTGGTTGTACGAGTGCGTGTGTGTTCCTGACACCGTACATGGGTGTACTTCCTAAACATAAGTCTGGATATGTGTAAATAGGCATCTGGATGTGGATCCAGGAGGTCCGGTCACAGTGTGTTCTGAGTGAGCATGTGGAGGCTGCGGCGAGTGACAGAGAAAGACAGAGATGGAGAGTGGGCTTGCATGTGAGAAATTTTCTGTCCATGTGCGGTGGCAGGAGTGTGTCCGATATGAAGTTGAACAGATGCAATTCAAAGTGTGTGCACGTATACTTGCTTGCTTGAAATTCCCAGGAAACCATTCATTTGGCAAGGCTGCCTTTAGTGCTGTCTGCTTCTCCAAGGTCTCCAGACATGAGTCCGGGGATGCGAAGCAGCCACTGCTGTTGGCGATCCGCATGACAGTGATGATGACGCCTACGAATAGCATTGCTGGGAGCCAGGGTGCCTTGGCCAACGCAGGGAAGCGTCAGAATGCCCTTTCCCTGGTGTCTGAGCATAGCACCCTGCAGGAGCCTTAAACTTATGGCTGTGAGCCAACGGCCCCCGCATTGCCAGCTCCTGCCTATAGCCATTATGACCCACCGCTACTCGGTAGGAGGAAGGATCTGGCAGAGATGTGGGCCAGAGAGGCCAGGCAAGAGGGCAAACAAGAGTGGAGCGGTCACCTGTGCAGTTAGGAGAACCCAATAACCCCTCACCTGCAGACCTTGAATCTCCATTCTGCTGTCATCGAACAGATGACGTGGATGGGGAGAGAGGTGGCGGATTCAGACACCGGCCACTTGCAGGACTGGCAAGGGCAGAGGAGGTGGGGGAGCTGTCCAACACGGGTTCAGCCAGGATGTGGGATGGAGCGGGAGCGGAGGTGCACAGTGGACCCAGCCCGTCCCAGCGGGGATTCCAGGTGTGCGATTTGTGGCTCCGGAGCTCCTGTATTTCCCTGTTGGCCTGTGAGAACTGGTGAGCAGTCAGAGCCAACCCCTAAGGGCCTTCGCGTCCCTTTCGCTATGGCAACTCCACTTGGAACACTGGCACACGTCAGCAGGTGGCGCCTAGAACCTGATCACGTCACAGAGCGCCTAACCCTCCAGGCACCGCCCAGAGGCTTCCCAGCACCCCTGGGGCGCATGTGCAGTCAAGGAGGCATAAGCAGGGCCTGATGGGCTGTGAGCAACAACTGACTACCGCTAAGAGGCGTCACTCCCCCTCCCGCTAAAGCTGATCCTGTTGGAATGCAAATGCAAGTGCACCTCAGCACACTGGGCAAGGCATAGAAACCCAAATCATCCAGCCACCTCCTGGAGGCTTTGCTACACGGCGGGCCGCGCATGCGCAGTCCTGCAACATCAGAAGCACACCAGGCTGCTACCTAGCAAGCCAGTGAAGGGCTTCAAGTGGTCTCGGTCAAGTGAGCAGTTGCTTTTTCCAGACTAATAGGATGTCAGTCGCAGGAAAAGGAGCCACAAGGTAGAAAAGGTAGGCCCCAACCCTCCTCCCTCATATACACACCTCCTGCACAGAGAAAAGAAGCAGAGGGATTTGGGGACAGAACAGAACAGGGAGACTACAGCTTAGAGGAATGCGGACTCTTGTGCACGAGAGGACTGGGAGAGGCCAGGAGTACAGAGGCTGAGAGCAGAGGGCGAATTGGAGAAGAAAACAAGGGCCAGGAAGAGGGAGGGGGTTCTGAATTCCTCAGAGGAAGGGACGAGATGCGTCGGGAGCTGTGTAGCCTGTGAAGCTCAGATGGAGGAGGAGGAAAATGGGAAGCAGAGGCAGGGGCGAAGAGGCAGAGGCCCGGTGGCACGCGTGAGTTGATAGGAGTCTGGAGGCAGGAAGGCTAATGCTAGGAGTGGAAGCAGCAGCAAGGCAGGGGCAAGGAGGGCATGAAGAGACAATCTCAGGGAGTTTGTGGTGAAGCAAATATGAGTGCAGGGGACAAGCCTCAGGAACTCAGCCGCTGATGGAAGTTGGTGGCGAGGAAGGCCAGGATGCTTGCCACGGGACGGGCGCCGTGCCGCCAAGCCCATGTACCAACGAGACGGAAATAGAGCCAGGGCATTCTGGGGCACAGGCCTCTGCCCCTCGCTGCCCACAGTGCCTTGCTTCAGGGTGTAGACCAGAGGGGTAAAGAATGCCTTCTTTGGTTGGGGTACTTCCTGGGGATAATCCCGTGGTCCTGCCGCATTCACATGTCTCCCCTCATTGCATTCCGCCAAGAGTTGTTTGCAATTCAGGTCGCTCAAGCTGCACGGTACAGGGAATGGGAAACAGGTAAGGACAGCAGGGGAAGACACAAGTGCCAATGGGCTGGCCAACATGCAGGGCTGGGCTCCCTAGCCACGCTCACCACAACAATATCAGGCTTGATTCGATCAAGTCGGACCCAGTGCCCTGAAAACCCTTAGCACCTTCCAAGGCACGGTAAACTGGGTGTGCTCGCAAGTGCGTGAGTGTGTCCGTGTTTGGTTGTACGAGTGCGTGTGTGTTCCTGACACCGTACATGGGTGTACTTCCTAAACATAAGTCTGGATATGTGTAAATAGGCATCTGGATGTGGATCCAGGAGGTCCGGTCACAGTGTGTTCTGAGTGAGCATGTGGAGGCTGCGGCGAGTGACAGAGAAAGACAGAGATGGAGAGTGGGCTTGCATGTGAGAAATTTTCTGTCCATGTGCGGTGGCAGGAGTGTGTCCGATATGAAGTTGAACAGATGCAATTCAAAGTGTGTGCACGTATACTTGCTTGCTTGAAATTCCAGGAAACCATTCATTTGGCAAGGCTGCCTTTAGTGCTGTCTGCTTCTCCAAGGTCTCCAGACATGAGTCGGGGATGCTAAGCAGCCACTGCTGTTGGCGATCCGCATGACAGTGATGATGACGCCTACGAATAGCATTGCTGGGAGCCAGGGTGCCTTGGCCAACGCAGGGAAGCGTCAGAATGCCCTTTCCCTGGTGTCTGAGCATAGCACCCTGCAGGAGCCTTAAACTTATGGCTGTGAGCCAACGGCCCCCCGCATTGCCAGCTCCTGCCTATAGCCATTATGACCCACCGCTACTCGGTAGGAGGAAGGATCTGGCAGAGATGTGGGCCAGAGAGGCCAGGCAAGAGGGCAAACAAGAGTGGAGCGGTCACCTGTGCAGTTAGGAGAACCCAATAACCCCTCACCTGCAGACCTTGAATCTCCATTCTGCTGTCATCGAACAGATGACGTGGATGGGGAGAGAGGTGGCGGATTCAGACACCGGCCACTTGCAGGACTGGCAAGGGCAGAGGAGGTGGGGGAGCTGTCCAACACGGGTTCAGCCAGGATGTGGGATGGAGCGGGAGCGGAGGTGCACAGTGGGACCCAGCCCGTCCCAGCGGGGATTCCAGGTGTGCGATTTGTGGCTCCGGAGCTCCTGTATTTCCCTGTTGGCCTGTGAGAACTGGTGAGCAGTCAGAGCCAACCCCTAAGGGCCTTCGCGTCCCTTTCGCTATGGCAACTCCACTTGGAACACTGGCACACGTCAGCAGGTGGCGCCTAGAACCTGATCACGTCACAGAGCGCCTAACCCTCCAGGCACCGCCCAGAGGCTTCCCAGCACCCCTGGGGCGCATGTGCAGTCAAGGAGGCATAAGCAGGGCCTGATGGGCTGTGAGCAACAACTGACTACCGCTAAGAGGCGTCACTCCCCCTCCCGCTAAAGCTGATCCTGTTGGAATGCAAATGCAAGTGCACCTCAGCACACTGGGCAAGGCATAGAAACCCAAATCATCCAGCCACCTCCTGGAGGCTTTGCTACACGGCGGGCCGCGCATGCGCAGTCCTGCAACATCAGAAGCACACCAGGCTGCTACCTAGCAAGCCAGTGAAGGGCTTCAAGTGGTCTCGGTCAAGTGAGCAGTTGCTTTTTCCAGACTAATAGGATGTCAGTCGCAGGAAAAGGAGCCACAAGGTAGAAAAGGAAGGCCCCAACCCTCCTCCCTCATATACACACCTCCTGCACAGAGAAAAGAAGCAGAGGGATTTGGGGACAGAACAGAACAGGGAGACTACAGCTTAGAGGAATGCGGACTCTTGTGCACGAGAGGACTGGGAGAGGCCAGGAGTACAGAGGCTGAGAGCAGAGGGCGAATTGGAGAAGAAAACAAGGGCCAGGAAGAGGGAGGGGGTTCTGAATTCCTCAGAGGAAGGGACGAGATGCGTCGGGAGCTGTGTAGCCTGTGAAGCTCAGATGGAGGAGGAGGAAAATGGGAAGCAGAGGCAGGGGCGAAGAGGCAGAGGCCCGGTGGCACGCGTGAGTTGATAGGAGTCTGGAGGCAGGAAGGCTAATGCTAGGAGTGGAAGCAGCAGCAAGGCAGGGGCAAGGAGGGCATGAAGAGACAATCTCAGGGAGTTTGTGGTGAAGCAAATATGAGTGCAGGGGACAAGCCTCAGGAACTCAGCCGCTGATGGAAGTTGGTGGCGAGGAAGGCCAGGATGCTTGCCACGGGACGGGCGCCGTGCCGCCAAGCCCATGTACCAACGAGACGGAAATAGAGCCAGGGCATTCTGGGGCACAGGCCTCTGCCCCTCGCTGCCCACAGTGCCTTGCTTCAGGGTGTAGACCAGAGGGGTAAAGAATGCCTTCTTTGGTTGGGGTACTTCCTGGGGATAATCCCGTGGTCCTGCCGCATTCACATGTCTCCCCTCATTGCATTCCGCCAAGAGTTGTTTGCAATTCAGGTCGCTCAAGCTGCACGGTACAGGGAATGGGAAACAGGTAAGGACAGCAGGGGAAGACACAAGTGCCAATGGGCTGGCCAACATGCAGGGCTGGGCTCCCTAGCCACGCTCACCACAACAATATCAGGCTTGATTCGATCAAGTCGGACCCAGTGCCCTGAAAACCCTTAGCACCTTCCAAGGCACGGTAAACTGGGTGTGCTCGCAAGTGCGTGAGTGTGTCCGTGTTTGGTTGTACGAGTGCGTGTGTGTTCCTGACACCGTACATGGGTGTACTTCCTAAACATAAGTCTGGATATGTGTAAATAGGCATCTGGATGTGGATCCAGGAGGTCCGGTCACAGTGTGTTCTGAGTGAGCATGTGGAGGCTGCGGCGAGTGACAGAGAAAGACAGAGATGGAGAGTGGGCTTGCATGTGAGAAATTTTCTGTCCATGTGCGGTGGCAGGAGTGTGTCCGATATGAAGTTGAACAGATGCAATTCAAAGTGTGTGCACGTATACTTGCTTGCTTGAAATTCCCAGGAAACCATTCATTTGGCAAGGCTGCCTTTAGTGCTGTCTGCTTCTCCAAGGTCTCCAGACATGAGTCCGGGGATGCTAAGCAGCCACTGCTGTTGGCGATCCGCATGACAGTGATGATGACGCCTACGAATAGCATTGCTGGGAGCCAGGGTGCCTTGGCCAACGCAGGGAAGCGTCAGAATGCCCTTTCCCTGGTGTCTGAGCATAGCACCCTGCAGGAGCCTTAAACTATGGCTGTGAGCCAACGGCCCCCGCATTGCCAGCTCCTGCCTATAGCCATTATGACCCACCGCTACTCGGTAGGAGGAAGGATCTGGCAGAGATGTGGGCCAGAGAGGCCAGGCAAGAGGGCAAACAAGAGTGGAGCGGTCACCTGTGCAGTTAGGAGAACCCAATAACCCCTCACCTGCAGACCTTGAATCTCCATTCTGCTGTCATCGAACAGATGACGTGATGGGGAGAGAGGTGGCGGATTCAGACACCGGCCACTTGCAGGACTGGCAAGGGCAGAGGAGGTGGGGGAGCTGTCCAACACGGGTTCAGCCAGGATGTGGGATGGAGCGGGAGCGGAGGTGCACAGTGGACCCAGCCCGTCCCAGCGGGGATTCCAGGTGTGCGATTTGTGGCTCCGGAGCTCCTGTATTTCCCTGTTGGCCTGTGAGAACTGGTGAGCAGTCAGAGCCAACCCCTAAGGGCCTTCGCGTCCCTTTCGCTATGGCAACTCCACTTGGAACACTGGCACACGTCAGCAGGTGGCGCCTAGAACCTGATCACGTCACAGAGCGCCTAACCCTCCAGGCACCGCCCAGAGGCTTCCAGCACCCCTGGGGCGCATGTGCAGTCAAGGAGGCATAAGCAGGGCCTGATGGGCTGTGAGCAACAACTGACTACCGCTAAGAGGCGTCACTCCCCCTCCCGCTAAAGCTGATCCTGTTGGAATGCAAATGCAAGTGCACCTCAGCACACTGGGCAAGGCATAGAAACCCAAATCATCCAGCCACCTCCTGGAGGCTTTGCTACACGGCGGGCCGCGCATGCGCAGTCCTGCAACATCAGAAGCACACCAGGCTGCTACCTAGCAAGCCAGTGAAGGGCTTCAAGTGGTCTCGGTCAAGTGAGCAGTTGCTTTTTCCAGACTAATAGGATGTCAGTCGCAGGAAAAGGAGCCACAAGGTAGAAAAGGAAGGCCCCAACCCTCCTCCCTCATATACACACCTCCTGCACAGAGAAAAGAAGCAGAGGGATTTGGGGACAGAACAGAACAGGGAGACTACAGCTTAGAGGAATGCGGACTCTTGTGCACGAGAGGACTGGGAGAGGCCAGGAGTACAGAGGCTGAGAGCAGAGGGCGAATTGGAGAAGATAACAAGGGCCAGGAAGAGGGAGGGGGGTTCTGAATTCCTCAGAGGAAGGGACGAGATGCGTCCGGGAGCTGTGTAGCCTGTGAAGCTCAGATGGAGGTGGAGGAAAATGGGAAGCAGAGGCAGGGGCGAAGAGGCAGAGGCCCGGTGGCACGCGTGAGTTGATAGGAGTCTGGAGGCAGGAAGGCTAATGCTAGGAGTGGAAGCAGCAGCAAGGCAGGGGCAAGGAGGGCATGAAGAGACAATCTCAGGGAGTTTGTGGTGAAGCAAATATGAGTGCAGGGGACAAGCCTCAGGAACTCAGCCGCTGATGGAAGTTGGTGGCGAGGAAGGCCAGGATGCTTGCCACGGGACGGGCGCCGTGCCCCCAAGCCCATGTACCAACGAGACGGAAATAGAGCCAGGGCATTCTGGGGCACAGGCCTCTGCCCCTCGCTGCCCACAGTGCCTTGCTTCAGGGTGTAGACCAGAGGGGTAAAGAATGCCTTCTTTGGTTGGGGTACTTCCTGGGGATAATCCCGTGGTCCTGCCGCATTCACATGTCTCCCCTCATTGCATTCCGCCAAGAGTTGTTTGCAATTCAGGTCGCTCAAGCTGCACGGTACAGGGAATGGGAAACAGGTAAGGACAGCAGGGGAAGACACAAGTGCCAATGGGCTGGCCAACATGCAGGGCTGGGCTCCCTAGCCACGCCCACCACAACAATATCAGGCTTGATTCGATCAAGTCGGACCCAGTGCCCTGAAAACCCTTAGCACCTTCCAAGGCACGGTAAACTGGGTGTGCTCGCAAGTGCGTGAGTGTGTCCGTGTTTGGTTGTACGAGTGCGTGTGTGTTCCTGACACCGTACATGGGTGTACTTCCTAAACATAAGTCTGGATATGTGTAAATAGGCATCTGGATGTGGATCCAGGAGGTCCGGTCACAGTGTGTTCTGAGTGAGCATGTGGAGGCTGCGGCGAGTGACAGAGAAAGACAGAGATGGAGAGTGGGCTTGCATGTGAGAAATTTTCTGTCCATGTGCGGTGGCAGGAGTGTGTCCGATATGAAGTTGAACAGATGCAATTCAAAGTGTGTGCACGTATACTTGCTTGCTTGAAATTCCCAGGAAACCATTCATTTGGCAAGGCTGCCTTTAGTGCTGTCTGCTTCTCCAAGGTCTCCAGACATGAGTCCGGGGATGCTAAGCAGCCACTGCTGTTGGCGATCCGCATGACAGTGATGATGACGCCTACGAATAGCATTGCTGGGAGCCAGGGGTGCCTTGGCCAACGCAGGGAAGCGTCAGAATGCCCTTTCCCTGGTGTCTGAGCATAGCACCCTGCAGGAGCCTTAAACTTATGGCTGTGAGCCAACGGCCCCCGCATTGCCAGCTCCTGCCTATAGCCATTATGACCCACCGCTACTCGGTAGGAGGAAGGATCTGGCAGAGATGTGGGCCAGAGAGGCCAGGCAAGAGGGCAAACAAGAGTGGAGCGGTCACCTGTGCAGTTAGGAGAACCCAATAACCCCTCACCTGCAGACCTTGAATCTCCATTCTGCTGTCATCGAACAGATGACGTGGATGGGGAGAGAGGTGGCGGATTCAGACACCGGCCACTTGCAGGACTGGCAAGGGCAGAGGAGGTGGGGGAGCTGTCCAACACGGGTTCAGCCAGGATGTGGGATGGAGCGGGAGCGGAGGTGCACAGTGGACCCAGCCCGTCCCAGCGGGGATTCCAGGTGTGCGATTTGTGGCTCCGGAGCTCCTGTATTTCCCTGTTGGCCTGTGAGAACTGGTGAGCAGTCAGAGCCAACCCCTAAGGGCCTTCGCGTCCCTTTCGCTATGGCAACTCCACTTGGAACACTGGCACACGTCAGCAGGTGGCGCCTAGAACCTGATCACGTCACAGAGCGCCTAACCCTCCAGGCACCGCCCAGAGGCTTCCCAGCACCCCTGGGGCGCATGTGCAGTCAAGGAGGCATAAGCAGGGCCTGATGGGCTGTGAGCAACAACTGACTACCGCTAAGAGGCGTCACTCCCCCTCCCGCTAAAGCTGATCCTGTTGGAATGCAAATGCAAGTGCACCTCAGCACACTGGGCAAGGCATAGAAACCCAAATCATCCAGCCACCTCCTGGAGGCTTTGCTACACGGCGGGCCGCGCATGCGCAGTCCTGCAACATCAGAAGCACACCAGGCTGCTACCTAGCAAGCCAGTGAAGGGCTTCAAGTGGTCTCGGTCAAGTGAGCAGTTGCTTTTTCCAGACTAATAGGATGTCAGTCGCAGGAAAAGGAGCCACAAGGTAGAAAAGGAAGGCCCCAACCCTCCTCCCTCATATACACACCTCCTGCACAGAGAAAAGAAGCAGAGGGATTTGGGGACAGAACAGAACAGGGAGACTACAGCTTAGAGGAATGCGGACTCTTGTGCACGAGAGGACTGGGAGAGGCCAGGAGTACAGAGGCTGAGAGCAGAGGGCGAATTGGAGAAGAAAACAAGGGCCAGGAAGAGGGAGGGGGTTCTGAATTCCTCAGAGGAAGGGACGAGATGCGTCGGGAGCTGTGTAGCCTGTGAAGCTCAGATGGAGGAGGAGGAAAATGGGAAGCAGAGGCAGGGGCGAAGAGGCAGAGGCCCGGTGGCACGCGTGAGTTGATAGGAGTCTGGAGGCAGGAAGGCTAATGCTAGGAGTGGAAGCAGCAGCAAGGCAGGGGCAAGGAGGGCATGAAGAGACAATCTCAGGGAGTTTGTGGTGAAGCAAATATGAGTGCAGGGGACAAGCCTCAGGAACTCAGCCGCTGATGGAAGTTGGTGGCGAGGAAGGCCAGGATGCTTGCCACGGGACGGGCGCCGTGCCGCCAAGCCCATGTACCAACGAGACGGAAATAGAGCCAGGGGCATTCTGGGGCACAGGCCTCTGCCCCTCGCTGCCCACAGTGCCTTGCTTCAGGGTGTAGACCAGAGGGGTAAAGAATGCCTTCTTTGGTTGGGGTACTTCCTGGGATAATCCCGTGGTCCTGCCGCATTCACA
>NW_025960318.1:0-34847 GCF_023159225.1 Perognathus longimembris pacificus
GGCACAGTGTGTTATAGTGAGCATGTGGGGGTGGCGGGGAGGAAGAGAGAGAAAGAGAGAGAGAGAGAGTCGGCTCGCCTGTGAGGAATTTTTTGTTCATGTGCGGTTGCAGGAGTGTGTCAGGTATGAGGTTGGACAGAGGGAGTTCAAAGTGTTTACACGTTACTTGTTTTTTGAAGTTCCCGGAAACCAATCATATGGCGAAGGCTCCCCTCTTGTGCTGTCCTCTACACAAAGGTCTCCGTAATTGATGCCAAGCTGCCTCTGCTCTTGGAGATCTGCATGACAGTGATGATGCTGCCTATGAATATCATTGCTGGGTGCTAGTGTGCCTTGGTCACGGCAGGGAAGGGTCAGATATCCCTTTCCCTGGTGTCTTAGCAGAGCTTCCTGAAGGAGCCTAAAACATATGGCTGTGAGCCACGGGCACCAGGATTGCCAGCTCCTGCCTCTAGCCAGTATAATCCTTGGCTGCTCAATAGCAGGAAGTAGCAGGCAGGGATCTGGGCCAGAGAGGCCAAGGCAAGCGGGAAGACAAGAGTTAAGCAGACACTAGCGCAGAAAGGAGATGCCCAGATTCGCTGACCTGCTAAACTTGTATCTCCCTTATGCTCTCAGCAAGAGAGATGAGGTTGATTGTGAGAGAGGTGGCGGGTCCATGCACCAGCCACTTCCAGGACTGGCAAGGGCAGAGGCGGTGGGGAGCTGTGTCACACGGGTTCAACCAGGATGTGGGAAGATGGAGCAGGAGGGGAGGTGGAAAGTGTATTTGCCTAGGACCCTGGCCCAAGCCGTTCCCAGCAGAATGGTCAGGGGAGGGATGTGCGGCTCTACACATCCTGTGCATCCCCGAAGGCCTGTGAGAACTAGTGAGAACTTACAGCAAACCCCCAAGGGGCCCTGTGCCGTTTTTGCTATGGCAACTCCAGTTGGAACACTGGCTCAAGTCAGCAGGAGGCGCCTAGTACCTGGCCATGTCACAGAGCTCCAAACCATATGGGCACTGCCCAGAGGATTCCCAGCACCCCAGGTGCAAATGCACTGTTAGTGAGGCACCAGCAGGCCCTGCTGGCCTGTGAGCACCAACTGCCTACCTCTAAGCAGCCTCACTACCCCTCCCTTAAGGCTGTTCCTGTTGGAATGCAAATGAAAGCACACATCAACAAAGTGGGCAAGGAATGGAGAAACAAAACATCCGGCCACCCCCTGGAGGCTTTTCTGCATAGTGGGTCGCATATGTGCAGTCCTTCTGCTCAGAAAAACACAGGGCTGCTGCCTAGCAAGCCAGGCAAGGTCTTCAGGTGGTCTTGGCCAAGGGGGCAGAGGCCGTTTCCAGACCAATCGGATGTCAGTCATAAAACCAGAAGGCAGGAAAGGAGTGCCGCTTCCCTCCTACCTTTGTCACAAACCTCCTGTGCAAAGAAAAGGAGCAGAGGGGCTTGGGCACAGAGCAGGCAGACAACAGATTAGATAAATGGGGATTGGTGTTCACCAGAGGACTGAGAGATCCCAGGTGTGCAGAGGGTGAGAGCAGAGGGAGATTTGGAGAAGATAAGAAGGGCTAGGCCAGGGTGAGGCAGTTGTAATTTCCCCAGAAGAAGTGAAGAGGTGCATGGGGAGGTGTGCAGCCTGTGAACCTCAAGAGGAGGAGGGGGAAATTGGGAAGCAGAGGCAGAGGCAAAGAGGCAGTGACGCAGAGGCATGTGTGAGTTGAAAGCAGTCCAGAGCAGCAAGGCAGGGACAGGAGGGCTAGGAGAGAGAACTCGGAGGGAGTTATCAGCAAAGGAGGTATGTGTGCAGGGGACAAGCCTCAGGAACTCAGCTGCAGATGGCAGGTGGTGGCTAGGAAGGCCAGGTTGGGCGCCCCACCACCCTGGGACCAAGTAGAAGGGAGAAGAGGCAAGGGATTCTGGGGCACAGGCCTGCCCCATTCTCTGCGCGCAGCGCTGTGCTTTAGGGTGTAGACCTGAGGGGTAACGAATGCCATCCTTGGTTGGGGCACTACTGGGGCGTAATCATGTGGTCCTGTTACATTGACATTTCTGCCTTGATTGCTTTGCCGAAGAGTTTGTTGCTACCCAGGTCTCCGAAGCTGCATGGTTCAGGGAATGGGAGACTGGTGAGGACAGCAAGGGGAGGCCCAAGTGCCAATGGACTGTCCAGTAAGCAGCGCTGGGCTCCTTAGCCACGCCCACCACAAGAACAACACCCTGGACTTGAGCAAGTAGGACACAGTCCTCGAAAACCCCTTAGCACCTTCCAAGCCACTGTGTACTGGGTGCGCTCACGTGTGCGTGTGTGTGCCCCTGCTTGCCTACATGCGTGCGTTCCTGATGCTGTACAAGAGTGTGCTTCCTAAGCCTAAGTCTGCATATGTGCAAATAGGTATGTGGATGTAGATCCAGGAGGACCCGGCACAGTGTGTTATAGTGAGCATGTGGGGGGTGGCGGGGAGGAAGAGAGAGAAAGAGAGAGAGAGAGAGTCGGCTCGCCTGTGAGGAATTTTTTGTTCATGTGCGGTTGCAGGAGTGTGTCAGGTATGAGGTTGGACAGAGGGAGTTCAAAGTGTTTACACGTTACTTGTTTTTTGAAGTTCCCGGAAACCAATCATATGGCGAAGGCTCCCCTCTTGTGCTGTCCTCTACACAAAGGTCTCCGTAATTGATGCCAAGCTGCCTCTGCTCTTGGAGATCTGCATGACAGTGATGATGCTGCCTATGAATATCATTGCTGGGTGCTAGTGTGCCTTGGTCACGGCAGGGAAGGGTCAGATATCCCTTTCCCTGGTGTCTTAGCAGAGCTTCCTGAAGGAGCCTAAAACATATGGCTGTGAGCCACGGGCACCAGGATTGCCAGCTCCTGCCTCTAGCCAGTATAATCCTTGGCTGCTCAATAGCAGGAAGTAGCAGGCAGGGATCTGGGCCAGAGAGGCCAAGGCAAGCGGGAAGACAAGAGTTAAGCAGACACTAGCGCAGAAAGGAGATGCCCAGATTCGCTGACCTGCTAAACTTGTATCTCCCTTATGCTCTCAGCAAGAGAGATGAGGTTGATTGTGAGAGAGGTGGCGGGTCCATGCACCAGCCACTTCCAGGACTGGCAAGGGCAGAGGCGGTGGGGAGCTGTGTCACACGGGTTTCAACCAGGATGTGGGAAGATGGAGCAGGAGGGGAGGTGGAAAGTGTATTTGCCTAGGACCCTGGACCAAGCCGTTCCCAGCAGAATGGTCAGGGGAGGGATGTGCGGCTCTACACATCCTGTGCATCCCCGAAGGCCTGTGAGAACTAGTGAGAACTTACAGCAAACCCCCAAGGGGCCCTGTGCCGTTTTTGCTATGGCAACTCCAGTTGGAACACTGGCTCAAGTCAGCAGGAGGCGCCTAGTACCTGGCCATGTCACAGAGCTCCAAACCATATGGGCACTGCCCAGAGGCTTCCCAGCACCCCAGGTGCAAATGCACTGTTAGTGAGGCACCAGGAGGCCCTGCTGGCCTGTGAGCACCAACTGCCTACCTCTAAGCAGCCTCACTACCCCTCCCTTAAGGCTGTTCCTGTTGGAATGCAAATGAAAGCACACATCAACAAAGTGGGCAAGGAATGGAGAAACAAAACATCCGGCCACCCCCTGGAGGCTTTTCTGCATAGTGGGTCGCATATGTGCAGTCCTTCCTGCTCAGAAAAACACAGGGCTGCTGCCTAGCAAGCCAGGCAAGGTCTTCAGGTGGTCTTGGCCAAGGGGGCAGAGGCCGTTTCCAGACCAATCGGATGTCAGTCATAAAACCAGAAGGCAGGAAAGGAGTGCCACTTCCCTCCTACCTTTGTCACAAACCTCCTGTGCACAGAAAAGGAGCAGAGGGGCTTGGGCACAGAGCAGGCAGACAACAGATTAGATAAATGGGGATTGGTGTTCACCAGAGGACTGAGAGATCCCAGGTGTGCAGAGGGTGAGAGCAGAGGGAGATTTGGAGAAGATAAGAAGGGCTAGGCCAGGGTGAGGCAGTTGTAATTTCCCCAGAAGAAGTGAAGAGGAGCATGGGGAGGTGTGCAGCCTGTGAACCTCAAGAGGAGGAGGGGGAAATTGGGAAGCAGAGGCAGAGGCAAAGAGGCAGTGACGCAGAGGCATGTGCGAGTTGAAAGCAGTCCAGAGCAGCAAGGCAGGGACAGGAGGGCTAGGAGAGAAAACTCGGAGGGAGTTATCAGCAAAGGAGGTATGTGTGCAGGGGACAAGCCTCAGGAACTCAGCTGCAGATGGCAGGTGGGTGGCTAGGAAGGCCAGGTTGGGCGCCCCACCACCCTGGGACCAAGTAGAAGGGAGAAGAGGCAAGGGATTCTGGGGCACAGGCCTGCCCCATTCTCTGCGCGCAGCGCTGGGCTTTAGGGTGTAGACCTGAGGGGTAACGAATGCCATCCTTGGTTGGGGCACTACTGGGGCGTAATCATGTGGTCCTCTTACATTGACATTTCTGCCTTGAGTGCTTTCCCGAAGAGTTTGTTGCTACCCAGGTCTCCGAAGCTGCATGGTTCAGGGAATGGGACACTGGTGAGGACAGCAGGGGGAGGCCCAAGTGCCAATGGACTGTCCAGTAAGCAGCGCTGGGCTCCTTAGCCACGCCCACCACGAGAACAACACCCTGGACTTGAGCAAGTAGGACACAGTCCTCGAAAACCCCTTAGCACCTTCCAAGCCACTGTGTACTGGGTGCGCTCACGTGTGCGTGTGTGTGCCCCTGCTTGCCTACATGCGTCTGTTCCTGATGCTGTACAAGAGTGTGCTTCCTAAGCCTAAGTCTGCATATGTGCAAATAGGTATGTGGATGTAGATCCAGGAGGACCCGGCACAGTGTGTTATAGTGAGCATGTGGGGGTGGCGGGGAGGAAGAGAGAGAAAGAGAGAGAGAGAGAGTCGGCTCGCCTGTGAGGAATTTTTTGTTCATGTGCGGTTGCAGGAGTGTGTCAGGTATGAGGTTGGACAGAGGGAATTCAAAGTGTTTACACGTTACTTGTTTTTTGAAGTTCCCGGAAACCAATCATATGGCGAAGGCTCCACTCTTGTGCTGTCCTCTACACAAAGGTCTCCGTACTTGATGCCAAGCTGCCTCTGCTCTTGGAGATCTGCATGACAGTGATGATGCTGCCTATGAATATCATTGCTGGGTGCTAGTGTGCCTTGGTCACGGCAGGGAAGGGTCAGATATCCCTTTCCCTGGTGTCTTAGCAGAGCTTCCTGAAGGAGCCTAAAACATATGGCTGTGAGCCACGGGCACCAGGATTGCCAGCTCCTGCCTCTAGCCAGTATAATCCTTGGCTGCTCAATAGCAGGAAGTAGCAGGCAGGGATCTGGGCCAGAGAGGCCAAGGCAAGCGGGAAGACAAGAGTTAAGCAGACACTAGCGCAGAAAGGAGATGCCCAGATTCGCTGACCTGCTAACCTTGTATCTCCCTTATGCTCTGAGCAAGAGAGATGAGGTTGATTGTGAGAGAGGTGGCGGATCCATACACCAGCCACTTCCAGGACTGGCAAGGGCAGAGGCGGTGGGGAGCTGTGTCACACGGGTTCAACCAGGATGTGGGAAGATGGAGCAGGAGGGGAGGTGGAAAGTGTATTTGCCTAGGACCCTGGCCCAAGCCGTTCCCAGCAGAATGGTCAGGGGAGGGATGTGCGGCTCTACACATCCTGTGCATCCCCGAAGGCCTGTGAGAACTAGTGAGAACTTACAGCAAACCCCCAAGGGGCCCTGTGCCCTTTTTGCTATGGCAACTCCAGTTGGAACACTGGCTCAAGTCAGCAGGAGGCGCCTAGTACCTGGCCATGTCACAGAGCTCCAAACCATATGGGCACTGCCCAGAGGCTTCCCAGCACCCCAGGTGCAAATGCACTGTTAGTGAGGCACCAGGAGGCCCTGCTGGCCTGTGAGCACCAACTGCCTACCTCTAAGCAGCCTCACTACCCCTCCCTTAAGGCTGTTCCTGTTGGAATGCAAATGAAAGCACACATCAACAAAGTGGGCAAGGAATGGAGAAACAAAACATCCGGCCACCCCCTGGAGGCTTTTCTGCATAGTGGGTCGCATATGTGCAGTCCTTCCTGCTCAGAAAAACACAGGGCTGCTGCCTAGCAAGCCAGGCAAGGTCTTCAGGTGGTCTTGGCCAAGGGGGCAGAGGCCGTTTCCAGACCAATCGGATGTCAGTCATAAAACCAGAAGGCAGGAAAGGAGTGCCGCTTCCCTCCTACCTTTGTCACAAACCTCCTGTGCACAGAAAAGGAGCAGAGGGGCTTGGGCACAGAGCAGGCAGACAACAGATTAGATAAATGGGGATTGGTGTTCACCAGAGGACTGAGAGATCCCAGGTGTGCAGAGGATGAGAGCAGAGGGAGATTTGGAGAAGATAAGAAGGGCTAGGCCAGGGTGAGGCAGTTGTAATTTCCCCAGAAGAAGTGAAGAGGTGCATGGGGAGGTGTGCAGCCTGTGAACCTCAAGAGGAGGAGGGGGAAATTGGGAAGCAGAGGCAGAGGCAAAGAGGCAGTGACGCAGAGGCATGTGCGAGTTGAAAGCAGTCCAGAGCAGCAAGGCAGGGACAGGAGGGCTAGGAGAGAGAACTCGGAGGGAGTTATCAGCAAAGGAGGTATGTGTGCAGGGGACAAGCCTCAGGAACTCAGCTGCAGATGGCAGGTGGTGGCTAGGAAGGCCAGGTTGGGCGCCCCACCACCCTGGGACCAAGTAGAAGGGAGAAGAGGCAAGGGATTCTGGGGCACAGGCCTGCCCCATTCTCTGCGCGCAGCGCTGGGCTTTAGGGTGTAGACCTGAGGGGTAACGAATGCCATCCTTGGTTGGGGCACTACTGGGGCGTAATCATGTGGTCCTGTTACATTGACATTTCTGCCTTGATTGCTTTCCCAAAGAGTTTGTTGCTACCCAGGTCTCCGAAGCTGCATGGTTCAGGGAATGGGAGACTGGTGAGGACAGCAAGGGGAGGCCCAAGTGCCAATGGACTGTCCAGTAAGCAGCGCTGGGCTCCTTAGCCACGCCCACCACGAGAACAACACCCTGGACTTGAGCAAGTAGGACACAGTCCTCGAAAACCTCTTAGCACCTTCCAAGCCACTGTGTACTGGGTGCGCTCACGTGTGCGTGTGTGTGCCCCTGCTTGCCTACATGCGTGCGTTCCTGATGCTGTACAAGAGTGTGCTTCCTAAGCCTAAGTCTGCATATGTGCAAATAGGTATGTGGATGTAGATCCAGGAGGACCCGGCACAGTGTGTTATAGTGAGCATGTGGGGGTGGCGGGGAGGAAGAGAGAGAAAGAGAGAGAGAGAGAGTCGGCTCGCCTGTGAGGAATTTTTTGTTCATGTGCGGTTGCATGAGTGTGTCAGGTATGAGGTTGGACAGAGGGAGTTCAAAGTGTTTACACGTTACTTGTTTTTTGAAGTTCCCGGAAACCAATCATATGGCGAAGGCTCCCCTCTTGTGCTGTCCTCTACACAAAGGTCTCCGTACTTGATGCCAAGCTGCCTCTGCTCTTGGAGATCTGCATGACAGTGATGATGCTGCCTATGAATATCATTGCTGGGTGCTAGTGTGCCTTGGTCACGGCAGGGAAGGGTCAGATATCCCTTTCCCTGGTGTCTTAGCAGAGCTTCCTGAAGGAGCCTAAAACATATGGCTGTGAGCCACGGGACCAGGATTGCCAGCTCCTGCCTCTAGCCAGTATAATCCTTGGCTGCTCAATAGCAGGAAGTAGCAGGCAGGGATCTGGGCCAGAGAGGCCAAGGCAAGCGGGAAGACAAGAGTTAAGCAGACACTAGCGCAGAAAGGAGATGCCCAGATTCGCTGACCTGCTAACCTTGTATCTCCCTTATGCTCTGAGCAAGAGAGATGAGGTTGATTGTGAGAGGGGTGGCGGATCCATACACCAGCCACTTCCAGGACTGGCAAGGGCAGAGGCGGTGGGGAGCTGTGTCACACCGGGTTCAACCAGGATGTGGGAAGATGGAGCAGGAGGGGAGGTGGAAAGTGTATTTGCCTAGGACCCTGGCCCAAGCCGTTCCCAGCAGAATGGTCAGGGGAGGGATGTGCGGCTCTACACATCCTGTGCATCCCCGAAGGCCTGTGAGAACTAGTGAGAACTTACAGCAAACCCCCAAGGGGCCCTGTGCCCTTTTTGCTATGGCAACTCCAGTTGGAACACTGGCTCAAGTCAGCAGGAGGCGCCTAGTACCTGGCCATGTCACAGAGCTCCAAACCATATGGGCACTGCCCAGAGGCTTCCCAGCACCCCAGGTGCAAATGCACTGTTAGTGAGGCACCAGGAGGCCCTGCTGGCCTGTGAGCACCAACTGCCTACCTCTAAGCAGCCTCACTACCCCTCCCTTAAGGCTGTTCCTGTTGGAATGCAAATGAAAGCACACATCAACAAAGTGGGCAAGGAATGGAGAAACAAAACATCCGGCCACCCCCTGGAGGCTTTTCTGCATAGTGGGTCGCATATGTGCAGTCCTTCCTGCTCAGAAAAACACAGGGCTGCTGCCTAGCAAGCCAGGCAAGGTCTTCAGGTGGTCTTGGCCAAGGGGGCAGAGGCCGTTTCCAGACCAATCGGATGTCAGTCATAAAACCAGAAGGCAGGAAAGGAGTGCCGCTTCCCTCCTACCTTTGTCACAAACCTCCTGTGCACAGAAAAGGAGCAGAGGGGCTTGGGCACAGAGCAGGCAGACAACAGATTAGATAAATGGGGATTGGTGTTCACCAGAGGAATGAGAGATCCCAGGTGTGCAGAGGATGAGAGCAGAGGGAGATTTGGAGAAGATAAGAAGGGCTAGGCCAGGGTGAGGCAGTTGTAATTTCCCCAGAAGAAGTGAAGAGGTGCATGGGGAGGTGTGCAGCCTGTGAACCTCAAAAGGAGGAGGGGGAAATTGGGAAGCAGAGGCAGAGGCAAAGAGGCAGTGACGCAGAGGCATGTGCGAGTTGAAAGCAGTCCAGAGCAGCAAGGCAGGGACAGGAGGGCTAGGAGAGAGAACTCGGAGGGAGTTATCAGCAAAGGAGGTATGTGTGCAGGGGACAAGCCTCAGGAACTCAGCTGCAGATGGCAGGTGGTGGCTAGGAAGGCCAGGTTGGGCGGCCCACCACCCTGGGACCAAGTAGAAGGGAGAAGAGGCAAAGGATTCTGGGGCACAGGCCTGCCCCATTCTCTGCGCGCAGCGCTGGGCTTTAGGGTGTAGACCTGAGGGGTAACGAATGCCATCCTTGGTTGGGGCACTACTGGGGCGTAATCATGTGGTCCTGTTACATTGACATTTCTGCCTTGATTGCTTTCCCAAAGAGTTTGATGCTACCCAGGTCTCCGAAGCTGCATGGTTCAGGGAATGGGAGACTGGTGAGGACAGCAAGGGGAGGCCCAAGTGCCAATGGACTGTCCAGTAAGCAGCGCTGGGCTCCTTAGCCACGCCCACCACGAGAACAACACCCTGGACTTGAGCAAGTAGGACACAGTCCTCGAAAACCTCTTAGCACCTTCCAAGCCACTGTGTACTGGGTGCGCTCACGTGTGCGTGTGTGTGCCCCCTGCTTGCCTACATGCGTGCGTTCCTGATGCTGTACAAGAGTGTGCTTCCTAAGCCTAAGTCTGCATATGTGCAAATAGGTATGTGGATGTAGATCCAGGAGGACCCGGCACAGTGTGTTATAGTGAGCATGTGGGGGTGGCGGGGAGGAAGAGAGAGAAAGAGAGAGAGAGAGAGTCGGCTCGCCTGTGAGGAATTTTTTGTTCATGTGCGGTTGCATGAGTGTGTCAGGTATGAGGTTGGACAGAGGGAGTTCAAAGTGTTTACACGTTACTTGTTTTTTGAAGTTCCCGGAAACCAATCATATGGCGAAGGCTCCCCTCTTGTGCTGTCCTCTACACAAAGGTCTCCGTACTTGATGCCAAGCTGCCTCTGCTCTTGGAGATCTGCATGACAGTGATGATGCTGCCTATGAATATCATTGCTGGGTGCTAGTGTGCCTTGGTCACGGCAGGGAAGGGTCAGATATCCCTTTCCCTGGTGTCTTAGCAGAGCTTCCTGAAGGAGCCTAAAACATATGGCTGTGAGCCACGGGACCAGGATTGCCAGCTCCTGCCTCTAGCCAGTATAATCCTTGGCTGCTCAATAGCAGGAAGTAGCAGGCAGGGATCTGGGCCAGAGAGGCCAAGGCAAGCGGGAAGACAAGAGTTAAGCAGACACTAGCGCAGAAAGGAGATGCCCAGATTCGCTGACCTGCTAACCTTGTATCTCCCTTATGCTCTGAGCAAGAGAGATGAGGTTGATTGTGAGAGAGGTGGCGGATCCATACACCAGCCACTTCCAGGACTGGCAAGGGCAGAGGCGGTGGGGAGCTGTGTCACACGGGTTCAACCAGGATGTGGGAAGATGGAGCAGGAGGGGAGGTGGAAAGTGTATTTGCCTAGGACCCTGGCCCAAGCCGTTCCCAGCAGAATGGTCAGGGGAGGGATGTGCGGCTCTACACATCCTGTGCATCCCCGAAGGCCTGTGAGAACTAGTGAGAACTTACAGCAAACCCCCAAGGGGTCCTGTGCCCTTTTTGCTATGGCAACTCCAGTTGGAACACTGGCTCAAGTCAGCAGGAGGCGCCTAGTACCTGGCCATGTCACAGAGCTCCAAACCATATGGGCACTGCCCAGAGGATTCCCAGCACCCCAGGTGCAAATGCACTGTTAGTGAGGCACCAGGAGGCCGTGCTGGCCTGTGAGCACCAACTGTCTACCTCTAAGCAGCCTCACTACCCCTCCCTTAAGGCTGTTCCTGTTGGAATGCAAATGAAAGCACACATCAACAAAGTGGGCAAGGAATGGAGAAACAAAACATCCGGCCACCCCCTGGAGGCTTTTCTGCATAGTGGGTCGCATATGTGCAGTCCTTCCTGCTCAGAAAAACACAGGGCTGCTGCCTAGCAAGCCAGGCAAGGTCTTCAGGTGGTCTTGGCCAAGGGGGCAGAGGCGTTTCCAGACCAATCGGATGTCAGTCATAAAACCAGAAGGCAGGAAAGGAGTGTCGCTTCCCTCCTACCTTTGTCACAAACCTCCTGTGCACAGAAAAGGAGCAGAGGGGCTTGGGCACAGAGCAGGCAGACAACAGATTAGATAAATGGGGATTGGTGTTCACCTGAGGTCTGAGAGATCCCAGGTGTGCAGAGGGTGAGAGCAGAGGGAGATTTGGAGAAGATAAGAAGGGCTAGGCCAGGGTGAGGCAGTTGTCATTTCCCCAGAAGAAGTGAAGAGGTGCATGGGGAGGTGTGCAGCCTGTGAACCTCAAGAGGAGGAGGGGGAAATTGGGAAGCAGAGGCAGAGGCAAAGAGGCAGTGACGCAGAGGCATGTGCGAGTTGAAAGCAGTCCAGAGCAGCAAGGCAGGGACAGGAGGGCTAGGAGAGAGAACTCGGAGGGAGTTATCAGCAAAGGAGGTATGTGTGCAGGGGGACAAGCCTCAGGAACTCAGCTGCAGATGGCAGGTGGTGGCTAGGAAGGCCAGGTTGGGCGCCCCACCACCCTGGGACCAAGTAGAAGGGAGAAGAGGCAAGGGATTCTGGGGCACAGGCCTGCCCCATTCTCTGCGCGCAGCGCTGTGCTTTAGGGTGTAGACCTGAGGGGTAACGAATGCCATCCTTGGTTGGGGCACTACTGGGGCGTAATCATGTGGTCCTGTTACATTGACATTTCTGCCTTGATTGCTTTCCGAAGAGTTTGTTGCTACCCAGGTCTCCGAAGCTGCATGGTTCAGGGAATGGGAGACTGGTGAGGACAGCAGGGGGAGGCCCAAGTGCCAATGGACTGTCCAGTAAGCAGCGCTGGGCTCCTTAGCCACGCCCACCACGAGAACAACACCCTGGACTTGAGCAAGTAGGACACAGTCCTTGAAAACCCCTTAGCACCTTCCAAGCCACTGTGTACTGGGTGCGCTCACGTGTGCGTGTGTGTGCCCCTGCTTGCCTACATGCGTGCGTTCCTGATGCTGTACAAGAGTGTGCTTCCTAAGCCTAAGTCTGCATATGTGCAAATAGGTATGTGGATATAGATCCAGGAGGACCCGGCACAGTGTGTTATAGTGAGCATGTGGGGGTGGCTGGGAGGAAGAGAGAGAAAGAGAGAGAGAGAGAGTCGGCTCGCCTGTGAGGAATTTTTTGTTCATGTGCGGTTGCATGAGTGTGTCAGGTATGAGGTTGGACAGAGGGAGTTCAAAGTGTTTACACGTTACTTGTTTTTTGAAGTTCCCGGAAACCAATCATATGGCAAAGGCTCCCCTCTTGTGCTGTCCGCTACACAAAGGTCTCCGTACTGATGCCAAGCTGCCTCTGCTCTTGGAGATCTGCATGACAGTGATGATGCTGCCTATGAATATCATTGCTGGGTGCTAGTGTGCCTTGGTCACGGCAGGGAAGGGTCAGATATCCCTTTCCTGGTGTCTTAGCAGAGCTTCTGAAGGAGCCTAAAACATATGTCTGTGAGCCACGGGCACCAGGATGCCAGCTCCTGCCTCTAGCCAGTATAATCCTTGGCTGCTCAATAGCAGGAAGTAGCAGGCAGGGATCTGGGCCAGAGAGGCCAAGGCAAGCGGGAAGACAAGAGTTAAGCAGACACTAGCGCAGAAAGGAGATGCCCAGATTCGCTGACCTGCTAACCTTGTATCTCCCTTATGCTCTGAGCAAGAGAGATGAGTTGATTGTGAGAGAGGTGGCGGATCCATACACCTGCCACTTCCAGGACTGGCAAGGGCAGAGGCGGTGGGGAGCTGTGTCACACGGGTTCAACCAGGATGTGGGAAGATGGAGCAGAGGGGAGGTGGAAAGTGTATTTGCCTAGGACCCTGGCCCAAGCCGTTCCCAGCAGAATGGTCAGGGGAGGGATGTGCGGCTCTACACATCCTGTGCATCCCGAAGGCCTGTGAGAACTAGTGAGAACTTACAGCAAACCCCAAGGGGGCCCTGTGCCCTTTTTGCTATGGCAACTCCAGTTGGAACACTGGCTCAAGTCAGCAGGAGGCGCCTAGTACCTGGCCATGTCACAGAGCTCCAAACCATATGGGCACTGCCCAGAGGCTTCCCAGCACCCCAGGTGCAAATGCACTGTTAGTGAGGCACCAGGAGGCCCTGCTGGCCTGTGAGCACCAACTGCCTACCTCTAAGCAGCCTCACTACCCCTCCCTTAAGGATGTTCCTGTTGGAATGCAAATGAAAGCACACATCAACAAAGTGGGCAAGGAATGGAGAAACAAAACATCCGGCCACCCCCTGGAGGCTTTTCTGCATAGTGGGTCGCATATGTGCAGTCCTTCCTGCTCAGAAAAACACAGGGCTGCTGCCTAGCAAGCCAGGCAAGGTCTTCAGGTGGTCTTGGCCAAGGGGGCAGAGGCCGTTTCCAGACCAATCGGATGTCAGTCATAAAACCAGAAGGCAGGAAAGGAGTGCCGCTTCCCTCCTACCTTTGTCACAAACCTCCTGTGCACAGAAAAGGAGCAGAGGGGCTTGGCACAGAGCAGGCAGACAACAGATTAGATAAATGGGGATTGGTGTTCACCAGAGGACTGAGAGATCCCAGGTGTGCAGAGGGTGAGAGCAGAGGGAGATTTGGAGAAGATAAGAAGGGCTAGGCCAGGGTGAGGCAGTTGTAATTTCCCCAGAAGAAGTGAAGAGGTGCATGGGGAGGTGTGCAGCCTGTGAACCTCAAGAGGAGGAGGGGGAAATTGGGAAGCAGAGGCAGAGGCAAAGAGGCAGTGACGCAGAGGCATGTGTGAGTTGAAAGCAGTCCAGAGCAGCAAGGCAGGGACAGGAGGGCTAGGAGAGAGAACTCGGAGGGAGTTATCAGCAAAGGAGGTATGTGTGCAGGGGACAAGCCTCAGGAACTCAGCTGCAGATGGCAGGTGGTGGCTAGGAAGGCCAGGTTGGAAGCCCCACCACCCTGGGACCAAGTACAAGGGAGAAGAGGCAAGGGATTCTGGGGCACAGGCCTGCCCCATTCTCTGCGCGCAGCGCTGTGCTTTAGGGTGTAGACCTGAGGGGTAACGAATGCCATCCTTGGTTGGGGCACTACTGGGGCGTAATCATGTGGTCCTGTTAGATTGACATTTCTGCCTTGATTGCTTTCCCGAAGAGTTTGTTGCTACCCAGGTCTCTGAAGCTGCATGGTTCAGGGAATGGGAGACTGGTGAGGACAGCAGGGGGAGCCCAAGTGCCAATGGACTGTCCAGTAAGCAGCGCTGGGCTCCTTAGCCACGCCCACCACGAGAACAACACCCTGGACTTGAGCAAGTAGGACACAGTCCTCGAAAACCCCTTAGCACCTTCCAAGCCACTGTGTACTGGGTGCGCTCATGTGCGCGTGTGTGTGCCCCTGCTTGCCTACATGCGTGCGTTCCAGATGCTGTACAAGAGTGTGCTTCCTAAGCCTAAGTCTGCATATGTGCAAATAGGTATGTGGATATAGATCCAGGAGGACCCGGCACAGTGTGTTATAGTGAGCATGTGGGGGTGGCGGGGAGGAAGAGAGAGAAAGAGAGAGAGAGAGAGTCGGCTCGCCTGTGAGGAATTTTTTGTTCATGTGCGGTTGCATGAGTGTGTCAGGTATGAGGTTGGACAGAGGGAGTTCAAAGTGTTTACACGTACTTGTTTTTTGAAGTTCCCGGAAACCAATCATATGGCGAAGGCTCCCCTCTTGTGCTGTCCTCTACACAAAGGTCTCCGTACTTGATGCCAAGCTGCCTCTGCTCTTGGAGATCTGCATGACAGTGATGATGCTGCTTATGAATATCATTGCTGGGTTATTGGATAGAGGATATCCCTGTTCAATCCAAGTTAATCAAATTGGTTTATAGAGAAATCCAGCTCATAGTATTTTAACAGTACTTATTAAACTATTGAATACAGGATTGGTTGTTATTTTGAAATTGTATTTTTAGGAACACCAAATCTAATTTTATATACAGTTATACCAAGTATCTGTGTATAATTGTGAACTTCTAAGATTTACACAACAGTGCTTGGTAAGGTCTGCTTTGGGTCTTAAACAGTGCTCACAGGTGCTCTTAGATAGGCATTCCCAATCCAAATGGGCAGAAGAAACACAAGATGGCAAACAATGCAGTCATATCTCCCACTCAAAACAAGCAGGAAGCAGAGCAGTCAATCAAAGACATAGAAGAGAACCCTCAAAATGCTCTACAAAGTCTACTGATAAACATGTTAAATGAAAAGTTTGAATCCATCCATACATCAATCCATCCGTAAAGTAATAGATGATTTCATGGCCTCAACAAGAGAAAGATAAATGAACTTCAAGAGTCATATGAAAAGATAAACTACCAGCTAAAAGACTTGAGAGACAGCACTCAAAACCAAATTAATAATGTAAGATGTCCATGCAGGACCTAAGAGATACTTCTAGCAAGGACATGGAAATCATCAGGAAAGACCAGTCTGAAGGAAAAGAGATTCAAAATCAAGTAACTAGCCTACAGTCTCAAGTAGGTGAAGCAGAGGATCAAATCTCAGGAGCTGAAGATTCCTAGAATCTATGGAGAAATGTCACACAAAAATACAAAACCAATCCAATCGATAAAACAGATCACTCCAGGAGCTCCAAGACACAAGCAGGAAGCACTATTTGAGGCGAATAGGAATTGAGAAAAACCAGGAGAAAGAAGTTAATGGAATATGCAACCTATTTAACAGAATATTAGCCAAGAACTTCCCAACTATCCAGGAAGGTAGGCCGATACAGATACAAGAAGCATTTAGAACCCCAAAGCGACCAGATCAGAATAGGACATCCCACTGACACATTGTGATCATAACAGGATCAGTAGAGTCCAAGGAAAGAATCCTTAAAGATGTTACGGAGAAGAAAGTAATCACAAATAAAGGAAAAGCAAGCAGAATTACCCCAGACTCTCAGCAGAGACCATGAAAAGCAAGGGGATCCTGAATGAGGTATGCCAAACCCTAAATAATAATAAATATCAACCAAGAATGCTGTACCCAGCTAAACTCTCTTCATAGCTGAAGGTCAAATAAAAGTCTTCCACAGGAAGGAAAAACTGAAACAATGTATCTCCACCAAACCAGCTTTACAGAAAATTCCTCAAAGATGTACTATACAGGGAAAATAATCAAGATCCCAATACAGACAGAGAAATGAACCCTAAATAGAAAACCAGAATATTAGATCAAGAATTGGGAAGACACAGCTTTTAACAAGATAGCTACAATGAAAGGACAAATGATCATCTCTCAAACCTAACTCTCAACATTAATGGACTTAATTCTTCATTCAAACGACATAGGCTCATTACTTGGATCAAACATCAAGATCCGTCTTTCTGCTGCCTCCAAGAGACACATCTATCTAGCAAAAGCAAACTTCTTCTAAAGGTGAAAGGCTGGAATAAAATCTACCAATAAATGGCCCCCAAATGCAGGCTGGAGTGGAATTCTAGCATCAGATAAAATCGACTTCAAATGAAAAATGGTAAGAAGAGACAAAGAAGGTTACTACATACTAATAAAGCGATGTCTCCTACAGGAGGATATAACCATCTTAAATATCCACACACCAAATTACAGGAGAACCCAACTTCATCAAACCAACACTACTGACTCTAAAATCACTCATAGTCCCAAACACATTGATTGTTGGAGACTTTAACACTCCACTGTCACCTCTGGACAGACCAACAGGCCAAAAACTGACCAAAGAATCCACAGAACTAATCAACTGCATAGACCAACTAGACTTAACCAACATCTACAGAATATTCCATCAAGCAATACCAGAATACACATTCTTTTCAGCAGCCCATGAAACATTCTCCAAAATATATCACATCTTAGGGCACAAAGAAAATCTGTACAAATTCAGAAGTATCAAAATCATTCCCTGCCTTCCCTCAGACCACAATAGATTAAAATTAAAGCTCAACTCAAACAGCCACCACACAAAATGATACAATCCATGGAGACTAAGCAACACACTGCTGAACCATCAGTGGGTCATTGAAGAAATTAGACCAGTAATTCAATATTTATGGCATTCAACCAAGGTGAGTGCACAAAGTACCACCTCCTTTGGGACACAGCAAAGGCAGTACTCAGACGAAAATTTATATCTGAGTGCCTACACCAACAATCTGGATAAACAGCAACTCAACAACTTACGGAATCACCTTAATCTTCTCAAAAGAGAACAAGAAGCCATACCCCCAAGTCAATAGATGGAAGCAAATAATTAAAATCGAATCAGAATTAAATATACTTGAGAGGGAGAAAAAAAACCATCGCAACAATCAACAAAACAAAGACTTGGTTCTTTGAGAATATTAACAAGATAGTCAAATTCCTAGCAAACCTGACCAAAAAACGATGCAGCACACCCACATAAACAAGATCCGAGATAAAACAGGTAACATCACCACAGAAACAACCAAAATTCAGAACACAATAAGGGACTATTTGCAAACCTTTGTGCCAACAAATTCGAGAACCTGGAAGAAATGGATGATTTTCTAGAAAAAATTGGTACCCCCAAACTCAACCATGAAGATTTAAACCTTCTAAACAGACTCATACCCAGCCTTGAAATAGAAACAGCAATAAGTGATTTCCCATCAGAGAAAAGCCCATGTCCAGATGGATTCACAGCAGAATTCTACAAGGCTTTCAAAACAGAAGTCACACCAATATTTTCAAAATCTTCAATGAAATTGAAAGAGAACGTTCACTACCACACTTATTCTATGAAGCCAGTATAGCCCTCATCCAAAACCAGGCAGGGACTCATCAACAAAACAGAACTATAGAACGATTTCCCTGATGAACATAGATGCAAAAATTCTCAACAAAATTCTGTCCAATCGACTTCACAGGTCATCAAAATATCATACACCATGTTCAAACTGGATCCATCCCAGGGATGCAAAGTTGGTTCAATATACGCAAGTCAATTAATGTAATCCACCACATCAACCAGAGCAAGGTAAAGAACCACATGGTTATATCTCTGGATGCAGAAAAGGCGTTCGATAAAATCCAGTACCCATTTATGATAAAAATCCTGGAGAAATTGGGATTCCAAGGAACATTCCTGAATATAATAAAGGCAGTTTATTACAAACCAACAGCAAGCATAATTCTAAATGGTGTAAAGCCAAAGCCATTCCTTTGAAAATCAGGAGCAAGATTGAGATGTCTGCTCTCTCCCCTCCTCTTTAACATTCCTAGCCAGAGCAATTAGGCAAGAAGAAAACAAAAAGGGGATCCAAATAGGAAAAGATGAACTTAAGCTTTCTCTCTTTGCAGATTACATGATCCTATACCTAACGAACACCATAGACTCTACTCCCTAGCTACTAGAGCAGATCCAAAACTTTGGCAAAGTTGCAGGATATAAAATAAACCCTCGAAAATCAACAGCCTTTCTATATGCTAATAACACAAAGACAGAGGCTGAAGTCAGGAAAGCAACTCCTTTGCAATAGTCTCAAAAACTATAAAATACCTAGAAATAACCTTAACCAAAGAAGTGAAAGACCTCTATGATTAGACTGTTTGGTGTAAGTGAACTGAACATCTCCGTGGGGGGGGGAAAGGAAAGGGGGAGGAGGGAGAGGGGTATGAGGACAAGGTAACAAACTGTACAAGAAATGTATCCAGTGCCTAAAATATGAAACTGTAACCTTTCTGTACATCACTTTGATAATAAAAATTTGAAAAAAAAAAAAAAAAAGAACTAAGGAAATGGAAAAACCTCCCATGCTCCTCGATTGGGAAGATTAATATAGTCAAAATGGCAATATTGCCAAAAGCTATCTACAATTCCATGCAATACCCACTAATATCCCAACACCATTTTTTAATGAAATTGAGGAAGCAATCCAGAAATTTATATGGAAAAATAAATGACCCCCCGACTAGCAAAAACAATCCTAAGCAGAAAGAACAATGCCGGAGGAATTACAATACCAAACTTCAAGCTGTATTATAAAGCTATAGCTATAAAAACAGCTTGGAATTGGCAATGGAACAGGCCTGAAGACCAATGGAACAGAATTGAAGATCCAGCAGTGAACACACAGAACTAAGCCCCCTTAATCTTTGATAGAGGAGCTAAAAAAATACGATGGAAGAAAGATAGCCTCTTTAACAAATGGTGATGGCAAAACTGGTTCAACACCCACAACAAAGCAAAATTAGATCCTTATATATCATCCTGCACCAAAATCAATTCCACATGGATCAAAGATCTTGAAATTATAACAGATACCTTGAAAGCACTAAAAGAAGTAGGAGAAACACTTGGGCTCCTTGGCACAGGACAGACCTTCCTTAACAAAGAGCCATAAATGCTACAAATCACAAAAAGGACGAGCAAATGGGATTGCATCAAATTGCTGAGCTTCTGCAGGGCAAAGGACATAGCTCACAAGATGAATGGAAAGCCTACAGATTGGGAAAAGATCTTTATCAGCCATACAATGAACAAAGACCTCATATCTAAATATATGCAGAACTACAAAAAATTAAATTCCTCCAAAACAAAACCGCAAAGAACCAACAGCCCCCTCAACAAGTGGGCTAAAGACTTACAAAGAGACTTCTCTGATGAGGAAATGAGAATGGCCAAGAGTCATATGAAAAAGTGCTCTACATCTCTGGCCATAAAAGAAAGGCAAATCAAAACAACACTGAGATTCCATCTCACCCCAGTAAGAATGACCTATATCAAGAAAACTAACAATAATAAATGTTGGAGGGGATGTGGTACAAAAGGGAACCCTACTTCATCGTTGGTGGGAATGTAAACTTGTTCAGCCACTCTAGCAAGTGGTATGGAGATTTCTCAGAAGGTAAACATAGAGCTCCCTTATGATCCAGCAGCCCCACATTTGGCATCTACCCAAAGACCACAGAGAAGAACACACAAAAGCCACCAGCACAACAATATTCATCACAGCACAATTTGGCATAGCTAAAATATGGATCCCACCCAGTAACGCTCAGTAGATGAATGGATCAGGAAAATGTGGTACATATACACAATGGAATTTCATACCTCTGTCTCAAAGAATGACATTGCCGCATTTGTAAGGAAATGAAAGGACTTGGAAAAAATTATCCTAAGTGAAGTGAGCCAGACCCAAAGAAACATGGATTCTATGCTATGAATAGGATTCCCTATTCTCATAGGGAATAGTTAGCTCAGGTTTAGGCTAGTCACAGCAGAGGATCACAAGAGCCCAACAGCAATACTCTTATGAACACATAAGATGAGGCTAAGTGAAACAACCTCCATTTTATGGAAACAACTGTTATATCACTGCTGTAATTACTTTACACATGCCATGTGTAACTGTAGCTTCTACTGTTGATGATGCTCTTGTATCCCCTTCCTGCGGTTGTACCTTCACTATCAGTTTATCTTATTTGAGTACTTTGGAAACTGTATATACTGGTATTAGAATTAGGAAAGTGAAAGGGAATACCAAAACCGAGAGATACAAGATAAAAAGACAAACGACTACAAAGGCAATGCTTTCAAAACTGTTTGGTGTAAGCCAAGTGAACAACTCTGGGGGGAGAGGGGCAGGGGAGGGGGAGGGTAAGTGAGGGAGGAGGTAACAAACAGTATAAGAAATGTATCCAATGCCTAACATATGCAACTGTAACCTCTCTGTACATCACTTTGACAATAAATAAGAAAAAAAATGTTTTTCCTATGAGGAAAACAATACAGTCTATGTTTCTTTAGGTCTGGCTCACTTCATATAGTAAATTTTTTTTGGAATAATTAGTACATGTTTAGGCTAGTCAAAGCCGAAGTCATAATAGCCCAATAGCTATGCCCTTATGGACACTTAAGATGATGCTAAGTGAAATGAGCTCCATGTTATGAAAACAAGTGGTATATCATTATTGTAATTATTTTCAACATGCGATATGAATCCGTACCCTTTTTATTTTCTCTCGTATTCCCTTCCTGTGGTTTTACCCCCACTATCACTGTATCTCATCTGAGCACCCTGGATACTGTATATACGTGTATTAGAGCTAGGGAAGAGAAAGTAAATATCAAAATCAATAGACAAAGGATAAAAATACAAACAACTCCAAACACAATACTCACAAAACCATTTGGTGTAAACCAACCGTACAACTCGTGGGTGGAAGGGGAAGCAGGAGGGAAGGAGGTAGGCATGTGGAGGGGGGGAGGAGCTAACATATTTGACAAGAAATGTACTCACTGCATTATATATGAAACTGTAACCCCTCTGTACTTCACTTTGACAATAAAGGAGAAAAAAGACAATAATATTTTTTAATGATTCTGAAACACCTAACATTTCTGAGAGTTATAACATATAATGCTTAAGATTCTCAAGTTAAAAACTAACATTTAGAATCAACACTCTCTTTCTCTGGCAATAGGAAAACTACCAACACATACACTGTTTGTGAATAAAGGTAAACATTTCCCTCAAAGAACTGCTAATCACCATACATTTCCTTTCTTCCTTCCTGTTATTTACTTCAGCCATTCTCTGGCCATAATCTGAGTGAAACCAGCCAAAAGGTACAGACACTGAGGCAGGTAGGGACAGATAGCATGAACACACCAAGGTGGCTGAGGCCTGAGCTATTTTGGATACTATAACCTCAACATTAGGCACAGGTAGTGAGAGAGGAAGAGAGAGATCAGGAAAAGTAGAAGCCAAATGGCTGCTAGGTATAAAAATCTAGAGAAGTGTGGACTCAAGACAGTTGTCAGAAGCTGCAACACAAAAAATGAATAGATGTAAATTAGATGGGATGTTCAAGGAACTAACCAAACGAGAACATAAACAAACTAAGTCAAAGCTAGGACAGCGAAAAGAGTAGCGCAAAATTCGGGAGGTGGCAAACATGGCCTGCGTTTATTAAAAAAAAAATAATATAAGCTTCTCCACAAGCACAAACATCTCTCCAGCCTTCCTTCTCTCTCTACTCATAGAATAAGCATTCCCTCCTCTGCAGCTTTTGCTAGCAAGAGACACGTGATCTTTTTGTTAGATTATGAAACAAATACCAGTGATGAGCCAAAAACTTAAATATAGTAAAAGAGTTGGGACAGCACTGTGTTCACTCTGTGAGAAATATCCAACAGGAATGTGCAGTGTCTTTATTCAACAACATTTCTTTACTCGAATCACAAAGATTATGATTAAAGCATGTCTTTAACCCTCTCATATCTTGCTATCCTATTTATTCTTGTGTTAGACATTTACAATGACCACTCTTAGGAATCTAGAAAGTTCTGAGGAAGTACTGGCGGCGGGGGGGTGGTGCTTATCATTACTTCCCAAAGCATAAGGGTGAAAAACAGCAGCTCATCAAGTGGGGGCAAGGGGAGAGCGGGAGACAAATGAAGGGGAAGGGGGGAATTGTAGTCAAGAATTCATTGTACATACTACAAAAGTAAGAAAACGGAAGGGCTGGGCAGAGGAAGGAGGGGCAAGAATGTTGAAAGGGGTGAGGTGGTTTAAGATGGGCCATATTCATAAACTGCTTTGTCAAATGGCAACTCCTTTGCACAAATACTTAAAGATAGTTTTTGTAAGAACTCAGAAGCTCTTCCCTTCACAGTAGTAGGACAAATTATTAGTTCCTACGCACAGGGACTAGAGTCTTTCAGGTCAGTTGTGTTTTGGTGGGGTTTTGGTTTTTGAGCCAGCACTGAAAATTGAACTCAGAGACTGGGCTATGTCCCTTAGCTTTGTCACTCCATACTGGCCTGCTACCCCATGAGAAATAGCACAATTTCTGGTACTTTGGTGGTTCATGGAGGATGGATGTCATGGATTTCCCTGCCCAGGGCGGGTTTCAAAGCACAATCCTCCAATCTCATGAGGGTCTGGGATTACAGGCCTGAGCCACAGGCTCCAGTTTCTAATGAGCTTTGGGTCATCAAAAAAGTGGTAGTACTGGGCTGGGGATATAGCCTAGTGGCAAGAGTGCCTGCCTTGGATACACGAGGCCCTAGGTTCGATTCCCCAGCACCACATATACAGAAAACGGCCAGAAGCGGCACTGTGGCTCAAGTGGCGGAGTGCTAGCCTTGAGCGGGAAGAAGCCAGGGACAGTGCTCAGGCCCTGAGTCCAAGGCCCAGGACTGGCCAAAAAAAAAAATCAAAAAACAAAAAAAGTGGTAGTATAATTTTAAGGTTCACAGACATTAGTGCTACCTTTGGATCCTATGATATAAAGCCCCAAAGACCCGTCCTTTAAATAACTAATCAAATAAAAAATAAACAATTGTCTTATAATTAAATAATCATAAGACAGGGAAATAGAGACAAAATAATCATTAGTAATATAAACATAAAAATGGAAAAAAGCTTACCAAAGAGTTGATTCTATATAGTTTAAGACTATAGGGAAAGTAAGCTGGAAGCCAGTGGCTGTAGCCAGTAATCCTAGCTATTCAGGAGGCTGAGATCTGAGGATCGAGGTTCTAACCCAGCCTGGACAGGAAAACTCTGTGAGACTCTTCTCTTCAATTAACCACCAAAAAGCTGGAAGTAGAGCTATTGCTCAAGTGACAGAGTGCTAGCCTTAAGCAAAAAAAGCTCAGGGACTGTGTCCAAGCCTGAGTTCAAACCCCGGGAACAGCAAAAATATAGGTAGGTAGGTAGGTAGGTAGGTAGGTAGATAGATAGATAGATAGATAGACAGAGTTTGTGTTGCAATGGAAAACCATGCACTCTACATCACTCTCTTCCTAATTCATTCCATACTATGTAACAGGATAAATAGCAGAGAATAGCAAAGGAAAATAAATATTTGTTAATTGGCGATGTCTTTCTTGCTATAGTCATATAGATTCTTTCGAAGTGCAATGGGCTTCTCTTTCTCACTTGGAAAAGTCCACTTTGACTCTATTTACATATTCCATTTCAATTACTTCTGAACTAAAGAAACAATAAAACCACTGTTTCAGTCTAAACATTCTTCTTTGAACCATTATGGAATCATAATAGTTACTTCTTTGGTAATTAAAGTAACACATAGTCACTTGGCCTCTGTATACTTCCATGCCATCATGACTGGTCATGATTTCACTTAAGAAAATGATCCCTTAAATAGAAACAACATGTCACTTTATGGGACGTGGGAGGTGTTTTGCTATGGGTCATGAACATCCCTCTGCTCCACAATAGATTGAATACTAAGTGCAGGCCCTGGAAAGGCAGGGCCCTGCCACCTGAGTCCCATATGCGTAAGTTCCAAGCTGAGGGAAAGTCAGGTCAAACAACACCAATGCAATGGAAGGAAACCAGAGTTAGATTCCTGCTACAGAATTGCAAAGCAGAGTACAGGAGAGGGGCCTGACTAGAATGAGGGTTGTTTGGGAGAGTGCACCTTCTAGTTTGTTCTTCTATACATGGATGGCCACAACATGAAGCCCACTGGGGTAATGTGTGCTCCATGAAAGCCTGGTGGAGTCACATTTCTACATCTACTCTTAAGTTTCCTGTATTTACTCTTGAGTTTCAACCATTCTTAATCTTCTCATCATATCCCATAAATGTGAAAGCAGTGTGAAGCTTTAAAATGCTAGTTAAACATGATTACAATTAAACAATGTGGAGACTCCTAAGAAATGGGAAATGATGAGGAAGGGATACATGATGCGTGTAGGAATTCTTTGTGACTGATTATAAAATTCTTTTTTCTGGATTTCTGCTTCAAGACTGATGGTAGAAGCAAAGGTTTTCCTGCTTTAAAAAAAAAAGGTGTAAAAGAATAAAATGTCCTAGACTTCTTAATCCAAAGATACCTTGTGTTATAACAATTAGACATTTTCATATTCATAAAATGGTAACATAATTTTATTACCACACCAGCATTTCATTTATTCCTAGCCTGATTTCCAGACTAATCTCAACATTCAGAAAATATCTCAAAAGTAGCTGAAATTTAGGGCATTGAATAACATTGCACAGAAGAAAAGCATATACAAGAACATAAAAAGCTATGGTTTCTTCACTGATGTAATTTCACAATGTTAGAGTTTTTCTTTTATTAAAAACTACAGTTGCAAAGACATGACTGAAAGTTCAGGCACATGGGTCCGCCTTCCTGCCTCAGGTCCTGGGCAACTACCAGACAATCTGCAGGGTTATGAGATAAAGTCACGAATACAGTGTGTTTGGCGAAATATTTTTAATAGATTATAATACCTCTGTTTGGCTCAAATAAATTATCCAGCCTTATTTGGTCCACTTTCCCATTTCATGGTTGGCTGATCATTGAATTCTCTCAGAAAGCAAAGCAATGAAGAAAAGGGGAAAAAAGAAGAAAGATGAAAAAAGGAGGAGGAAGGGGAAAAAAGAAGAAAGGTGAAAAAAGGAGGAGGAAGGAAGGAAGGGGGCCTGAGGAGGAGGACAGAGGACAGAGGAGCAAAATTCAGGAAGTCGGGAAGTCAGGTACTGGTGGCCTATGCCTACAATCCTAGCTATTCAGAAATGAGATCTGAGGATCACAGTTCAAAGCAAGCCTGGGCAGGAAAAGTCTACAAGACACTAAGCTCCAACCACCAGATAGTTCAGAGTAGAGCTGAGTGCCAGCCTTGAGCAAAAGATACTCAGTGCCCAGGCCCTGAGTTCAAGCCCCAGGTCTGTCAAAACAAAAAGTCATTTTTATGTTCCAGACTTCCTTGAAGCCCATAGTTTTGAAACGATATACGGAAGGGAAAACTATCACTCAACAAAGCTCAATAGCTTGTAGAGCTGCTGTGTCATTCTATTGCATGTCCTACCAGACACCTATAAAATGTGCTTTGCTTGGCCAAAGAGCTATCCACAACTCCCTGCTCAAACACCTGATGACAGTGGACATTCATTTCAATGGGAACAAGATAGTCTTTCAATTTTCCTTCTGTTGTACTCGTTACAATGTGGCCAGATTTACACTCTCTCTGTGAAATGCATTGGATTTCTCAGTCAATATTGGCTACAATATTAGTAATTTCTCAAGATCTTGCCTGTCATTTAAATGCAGACACAAAACTCACAGTCTCCTCCTGGATTCCATTTTCAGTTTCAACATAGAACCATCATCATTTTACCAAAGACCAACTTTCTTACAGCATAGTTTCTATAAATAATGCACAAATAAATACTCTGCATATGCAAATACAACCAATTACAGATTGTACATCTTTAAGGGAAAAGCAGTGCATCTGTACTAAAACACATTCACACTGTTTTCTTGTCATAATGCCCTATAATATGGTATAAAATCTAGTTACACATTATTTCAATTATATTACTTTACTGTAAGCAATCTAGAGAAGACAAAGTATATGAAGGATGTTTGTAGTTTATATGCAAATATTATACTGTTTTATATCAAAAGAACTTCATTAGCCACATGGGTTGTAGAGCCAACCCACTTCAGATACTAAGGGACATTGTAATTTGGGGGAAAGTTATGTTGCAGATACTATTTGGCCAGCTAAACATTAACTGCTCAACAAAACTCTAGTGTTAACAATAACTATAATAAAAAGTTAATGGCAGCAGCAACTTGTTGACAAGACTCTATGTGCGTATGTGTGAAGAATAAAAGCTCAAAGGAGCAAGGTGCCAGTGGCTCATGTCTGTAATCCTCAAGAGAATGATTTCTGAGAATCAAGGTTCAAAGAAAGCATGCACCAGAAAGTCTCTTATCTACAATTAATCACCAAAAAATCAGGAAACAGAGCTGTGGTTCAAGTGGTAGACCACTATCCTTGAGTGCAAAGGCTAAGGGATAGCACTCAGGACCTGAGTACAAGCCCTGGTGCTGGCAACAAAAAGTATAAAAGCACAAAGAAAAATGAAAAAATGCACAGAAACATGTCAAAAACTGGGATGACTTAAAGGCTTAAAAAAATCTCAGACTTTAAGGCAGACGGATGGGGTGAGAGATGTTGATGTTTGTGATGTATATCACAGTGGGTTACATTGTGCATTTCCCCAACTTTCTAGTGCTAACACATTAAGGAATATGTTCCTCACTTTCAGTGAGGAACATTGAGCTCTTTTGGAAGAAAAGGGAGAAGGAAGAGGAGGAAAAGAGGTGAGAAGAGTGGGAGAAGAGGCGAGAGGAACCGATAACAAAGAAGACTATCTAGACATATATTCTGACTCCCAGTTATACCATAATGTACAAGCCAGAGCTTGCTACAATTTACTCAATTAGAGTAAATATGATCATTGTATTTTATAAACGTGTGATATATATTTAAATACAAGAATTAAAGCTTCATGTCCATAATGAAGACCAGAACGCCTATAAATTGAAATTATAATTTTTTTTTTTACATTTTAGGTGTCAAAGCCTATAAGTATGCCCTTATAACAAAAACTGCATGAATCTAGTGATCAATGTAAGGAACACATTATGAAGGGAAATGAATACATTTCAACTACCATTCGTGAAGAGAATAAGGCCTTCAACTGAAGAGGCAGTGACATCTCTGGATGCAATGACGTCAGAAGTGTCATCGTAATTCCAAATTATCCTGTACTCATAGAAATTCCAAATTTGAGGGAAGAAGTTCCACAGTAAGTTGAATGACAGTATTAATTCCACTTATTCTAGCTGTTGGAATACTAGCCCAAAGTTCATGGCTGTGGCTCTATCTTCTATACACAAGTGCAACATTGACTGCATTTCAGGTATCTTAGAGCTGATGGGTTGGAGAAACTATTTGCTTTCTCTACTGATTTTGTCCATCACCAAAGAAGACAAGGGATAGCTCGCAATTCAATTGGGAAGAAACTGGTGGAGCAGTGAACTCCTATTTAGCTCAGTTCCTCCTATCTCCACGTAAGAATCACCATTGTTAACACAAATTGGGGAGGGATGGGGGCATTGTGAAATTCCATGGCACTTTAAACCACCCCACCAAACTTCACCCATCTTGGCAAGCCAGGTTAGGTAGCAATGCTTCTAGGTGTAGCCAGTCATATCCTGGGTTTCAGGTTTCAGCCTGCAGCTCAGAGTCATCCATAAACAGTTTTCACATTCTCCACTTCCACCAAACCACCCCAGAAAGTCTCTAACATGGTAAGGAGGGCACCCAAACAATTTTTCATGATAGGTCTTGGATGGCTTCCATTTTGGTCATGTCACAGTGTTGATTTTACAGCCTTACAAAGCAATCAGAAGCAGAGCAGACTGTGGCCTTGAAAGAATGCTTGCTCCCACACATCGAATAAGGTACAGTGAATTGAAATCCATATAGTATTGGTATCCTTTTACATAATTACCAACGGAATTACTACAGTGAGAAAGGGAAAGGAAGCCAGACATCGTGGCACACTTCTGTTTCCTAGATACTGGGGAACAGAGGTAGGGAGGAGCACAGTCTTGAGACCACCTGATCAAATGAAAAGCAGGGGAGGGAGGGGAGGAGGAGTTTAAAGGGGAAGAAGAGTGAAAAGGGCAGAGGAAAAGGGAGAAAGGTGGAAGAGATAGAGGAAGGGGAGGGCTGGCCAGCCCAAAAGACTATCCAAAGATAACTCAAAAGCAAAAAAAAAAAAAAAAAAAAGGAACTGGAGGAGTGGTTTAAATGAAGCAAGGAAAAGGCCTCAAGTTCCAAGCCAAGCATCACAGAGCAAGAATTGGAAGAATTAGCTTCTTCATTTGTAAACAAGGCAGACAAAAGAGAACAAGAACACCCCTTCAAAAGGCAACTTGTCCTTGTCCACTCTCAGCAGAAAAGTCACTGAGCATGTCATGTCCAGCCTGTTGGATTCATTAGGCCTCAGAAAGACTTACTGGGGACATTCGTGGGGGCACCCTCATCACTGTGCCCTGTTCTGTGTCACAGGAAGTGGAGAATATCTGCCATTTTCATTTCCATAACATTCACCATCTCAAGTTGCTTATTCAAGTTTCTTAAGGTAAAACTGTTTCTGTTTTCTATATCATTGAAATGTATACAGCAAGACATGGAGTTTTATATGCTCAAATCCACTGGATTAGCAAAGGAACACAAAGGCTCTGACACCAGGGGGAAGAATGCTCTATCTCAAAGCAAGCGTGTCCATTTACGTCCATCACCATACTGGGGCGACCTCAATCCATCACCAGGATCTGTACTGCTCCCACTTGGGAATGAGGGGTACTTGCGCTTGTTGGCATTTACTCCCATTTTGTAAATAGTCATTTCATAAGTATAGAGGATACCTTAAGAAGTATCTACTTTCTGTGTATGCTCATACTAGGGCTTGAACTCAGGGCCTGGGCAATGCCCCTTAACTTTTTTGCTCAAGGCTGGCTTTCTATCACTTGAGCCACAGCTCTACTTTGGCTTTTTGGTGGCTATTGAAGGTGAGAGACTCATGGAAATTCCTGCCTAGGCTGGCTTTGAATCTCAACCTTCAGATTGCAATCTCCTAAGAAGCTAGAATTATAACTGAGCCACCACCAGATGGCTTCTAGTCTCACTTTTTACCTGTAGCTGTTAAACACTCCACACAAGAAGTTCTCAACTTTAATCTCACTATTCATAGAATAGAATAGACTATCATCATATAGAACAGGCTGTCCATTCTATATTAAAAATCATGTTTAGAAAGTGCTCAGGTGGTAGAGCTGAAGAGCTCAGGGACAGAGCCCAGGCCCAGAGTTCAAGCCCCATGACCAAGAAAAAAAATATACATGTTTCTTTCATTTGGAATATCAGCAGATCAGCTACCAGTGTACCTTTATCTACCTATCCATCAATTCTTAGAAATTCAAAAGGCAACCAACAAACTTTGTATCCATTCCTACAGATTTTCTCAGAGCCATATTTTCTTCTATTATGAATTTCTGAAACATAAGTATAGTTTTCTTTCTCTACCACCAAACCATTTAAACAACTTCCCATATTGTAAACATTTTATAGATTTAGGTTATATGCTCCAAAATGTACTCCTCTTGATTTTGCTTATCCCACATGGAAAGTCCTTTTCAAATTAACATTTGGTGTCATCTTCATGGAACTAGAAACTCCATGAGGATACAGGGCAAGTCTGCCTTATTTGCTCCCCCCCAAAAATAATCCCAAAATCCTGGTACTGTTTAGAATTTATGCTAGGTAGAGAATTGACTAAGATGCTAAGTCGTTATTGCCCAGCTCTTACTTACAATGATATGACCAGTTTGTAAAAAGCCATATGTGGAAATGATTTGCACAAGATTGTGTAAACATGTGAATGAAAAAGCCAAGGTGGCTTTCTTCATTTCCTATTCTACATGGATGACACCACAGAGGTTCTTATACTGTTTGCATTTCCTTAGCCTCAGGTCCTCAGCTCTCCCACTAGCCCCCAGATCCACCCATACCTAATGAGCCACTCCTACTCACTACCTATCTACTTCCCCTTTACCCCCAGAGAGAGAAGCTGCCACCTGGATAAGGTGCAGACACCATGTAGCTCCCTCTCCCATGGGAACTATGGCCCCACTTATAAACCTCCTTTTGAACCTTTTCTCCTGTCTGTGATGATCTCTGCATGGTCCTCTGGGATGGCTGGGACATATCTTTTCAACACCTAATAGGATGAGGAGGCCAATGGTACTGATGAATGAGTTCTTATCACTTGAATGGTGTATCCATTCCCATCGTTCTTCATTGGCTGGACAGAGAAACCTTTCTGTAAATATGCCTGCTTTATGCATACTTCATGGAAGATCCAAAGAACACAACCTGAAGTAGAATTCTGTAGCCATAGTGACGAGCCAAGTTACTCTCTTAGAGACAGTCAGGTATGACAGGATCAAGCCACAAATAGCAGCGGTTATTTCCTTGTCTCTGCCATTGCTAACGCAAATCTGCTAAACATAGCTTTGATGAATTATTTGGGTTCTTAAAAGAAAATTTTCTTTTGGTTTTCTAGAGCGTCTCTTGATCTTACAAAAAAGGTAAATATGCCTTTCTACTGAGGACAAAGATGATATAATAATGACTGTCCAATTTTATGTTATAAATATCACTGTATAAATAAATCTGATTTGAATAGGTCTACGAGTCAGATGGAGAAGACACTCATTTTGGTAAACATCTCATATTGAAGCTGTAAAGACACTCTTTACTAAGTCCATGCCCAATAAATCCAAGTCTTTCTACCCGGTATGCTTCGGTCTAAATGGTCTGTTTCCCCTGTCATTTTAGTAAACACTTTGGAGACAAAACTAGGTATCATGAAAACCCCAAATTCACTGCTACAACACCAAGAGATACTGACAGGCAAGATTATCTTTATAAATGACCTACAGATGTTTAACTAACCGCCCTGTACATTAGCTTTAGGTTCTGAGCAACTTTTGCAACATTTCCCACTTGTTCCTCTGTGGTGCAGAGGAAGGAATGTAAGAAAAAGACTAATGAACTGTGGGTGCAGCTTTAGTGGTAAGAGAATTTGCCTAGTCTTTCTGAGAAACTTACAAAAAAAAACCAACACAAAAAAACAGAAGTATTATTTAAGCTCTAAACACTTAATATGCCAAACAATTTACATAAATCGTACAATGGAGAAGGAATTTCTAGTCTTTTTTTTTCCTGGTGAAAAAATGAAGTGCATTCATTTGATCACAGTCACACCATTATTTAGTATCAGATCTAAGATTGCAGTCTAGACATATCCAGCTCATTCTGGATTCCTTATTAGGCTTCTAGCTCTGGAGTCCCTCTGCCCAGGGGACAAATCCTAAGATTGCTAGCACTTAAAACTCTCCTAGTTATAGAAAGTAAATCACAAAGAGCCTCTCCTACTGTGAGAAGCCATTCAATAAATCGTCCTCAAAGCCTTCCCACAGAGGCTACCTGGGAAAACCCCAGTAAGACCTGAGTTCTAGCAGAAGCCATCAGTGAGTACAAACAACACAAATTTGCTTCTTTGCTACCGACCCTTGGCTCTGAGACTCAGCCTGTCATCAAGAGTGTCAACTTCAATGGATGGGCATGTGTCCACAGGAACTGAGTTGAGGTCACACTTGTCTCACTCTGTCCTGCAAACAGATGTCTGGGTGACAAGTCTTAGTCACACATGGCGAACAGAGGTTCCAGCCAAATCAGGTGGGAAGTGCCATATCTTCTTTCTAAGCCCTTTTGGCCAGCCAGCTCATTCCCTATGATAATCCTGCATCAGCTGGTTTTCTCCAGAATCTTTTAACACAAAGCCTGCGTTTGGGTGATGTCTTGTTATTGGACAAGCAGAACTGAGTTTATTTCTGTAACTCACCAAAAACCCCATCTGGTTCTGTGTGTTTGAATGTGCCCCTTCAGAGTTCCCTCCCAAGGAGCCAGGTAAAAACTGATGTAATGCAGAGTTCTAGTGGTGGCAAGAAGGAAAGCAGGTGATAGAGCAACCATAAACAACAACCCAAGAGAATTGCTGTTTATTATTCATTTATCACATTAAGATGGAAAAACAGGGCTGGGAATATGGCCTAGTGGCAAGAAGCTCTCTGTTCGATTCCCCAGCACCACATATATGGAAAACGGCCAGAAGGGGCGCTGTGGCTCAGGTGGCAGAGTTCTAGCATTGAGCGGGAAGAAGCCAGGGACAGTGCTCAGGCCCTGAGTCCAAGGCCCAGGACTGACCCCAAAAAAGCAAGATGGAAAAACAAAGTCTGTAATAATCATCCCAGGGAATATACAGCAAACTCTTAAGGATAATAGCTTTCTCCCAGATGACAAGAGTTCAATCACTGGCCTACATGAAGCATCATAAAAACAATAGTATCTCCTCTGGAAATAGAACTCAGTGTTGTCACTTTTCAACATATTACCAAGTTTGTTATGAATCTTCCAAATAAATTTAAGCTCCCACATACACACAGCCCGTGTACTGGATTTTTTGTATATTCAAAAGATGCTCTTTCCTGCCAGGTGTGATTTGTGAAGTCCTATACATACCCTACCCACTGTCGGGGAAATAACATCATCTCTATGGGGCAGGGGCAGCTGTGATTTCATTCCTGTCCTGGAAAAGTTCTTCCCTTGAATATCTTACTTCTGAGGTCTTTCTCAACTACTCAGGATGAAACTCACAATGTCAAACATCCACGCTTTGTCTTCTCATCAAAAAGCCTTCACTGAAAAAATAATATATCTCAAAGATGGTCAAATACAAATACTAAATACAAATACTAAAAGCTTTTATGCTGTATAACCTGAAAATTGAAAAGTCTAAACTGTGCCTGAACTAGTTATCATGAGACAAAAACCAACCGCAACTATAAGAAATTACAGGCAGTAGTCCTTTTTATCCCCAGTCCCGGGGCTTGGACTCAGGGTCTTGGGTGCTATCCCTGAGCCTCTCTGTGCTCAAGGCTAGCGTTCTACCACTTGAGCCACAGTGCCTTTTCCAGCTTTTTCTTAGTTTTGTTGGAGATAAGAGTCTCATAGACTTTGCTGACTAGGCTGGCTTTGAACTGCAATTCTCAGATCTCCACCTACTGAGTAGCCAGGATTACAGGCGTGAGCCAGCAGTGAACAGCAGCCGCAAAGTTTTTCACAGTCACCTGCAGCTTAATCATAACTGGGGCGTGTTCTAAGGGCTGTGCTGTTGCCATCCCACTGCTGAGCAACATCACACAGCTCACTCACACAAACTAAGCTGGCTATGACATCACTAGGTTACACAATCTTAGGGGTCCACTGTTATATTTGTGACCTGTCTTGGGTTGAAGTGTCATTATGAAGCACATGACTACATTGAAATGAGCTCTTCCATATGAGAGAAAAAGACTCATTTTCCATGCATAAGGATGAAAGAAACTAGAATGTTCATAAATACATTCACCATGTTTATCTAAAGAACTTCTTGACATTCATGGGAGTTTTGATGCCTTATATAACATTGGATCCACTAAATGCCTTCCCCTGGCCATATTCCAAGAGCTTTTAAATTGTTAGGTCTACAGACAACAACCAAGGCTCAGAAGTCTCTGAATGAAGATTTAATGATTCCGGCGTGGGGGTGGGTGGGTGCTCATTCACTACCCTTTCGTCTCTATCCTTCTAATACACACTGTCACTATGGTTTCTTATAACTACACAGAAAAATGGACAACATGAAGAATATTTCTGGCAAGGTACTGAGAACAAAATAAAGAACTAATTTCCTTTAGTCTTCATTTTTACCTACAGGTCAGATCACTTGCGAATATAATAACCACAAAAAACTCTGCACTAATATAACATTAGACACCAGGGCTTCACAGCTATTCAGACCAGGTTCACCACGAACACTGAAGTTATTTAATAAAATTGAAGATGACTTTTCAATCCGGGATACTAAGAAATTTGTATATCCCCTTGCCAATATTTTTCATGGTGATTAGCTCTTTTTTTTCCCCTCACAGACACTGGTATGCTGCTTAAAATAATATTTGTGGCTTTACTCACCATCTGTCAAAGGGAGACATGTTGATTTTCTTAAAGCAAGTTGGGTCTGCATTCTTTCTCTGTTACTGTTACAGGTAGACCTGACAGGCATATGATCGTTTGTTTGCACATGCTCTCCCCTAGATGGAACCTAGTTAAGTTTCATTTCTTACCTGCTGGACAGTTGCACTCAGAAGGTGTTTCTCTTGTGATTCTCAGTTTAGCCATGTGTTCGTAGGATTCCTGTAGGAAAAGAAGATATATTAAGAGCTAGCAGTAGTATCCCAGTTCTGTGAGTTCTTCAGGGACTCTTCCTCTGTGGCTGTTAATAATGTTTGATAGCCTGCACAAACAGCATTTATGTAAGTGCATGGATCTTAGCCAATGCTAACAGTACTCAAGACATAATTT